>NC_091282.1:227839538-228142568 GCF_032444005.1 Ranitomeya imitator
ACTGGGCAGTTAACTTACAGGGTTACAGTCTGTTTAGAAAGGATCGTAAAAATCGGAGAGGAGGAGGGGTTTGTCTCTATGTAAAGTCTTGTCTAAAGTCCACTTTAAGGGAGGATATTAGCGAAGGGAATGAGGATGTCGAGTCCATATGGGTTGAAATTCATGGAGGGAAAAATGGTAACAAAATTCTCATTGGGGTCTGTTACAAACCCCCAAATATAACAGAAAGCATGGAAAGTCTACTTCTAAAGCAGATAGATGAAGCTGCAACCCATAATGAGGTCCTGGTTATGGGGGACTTTAACTACCCGGATATTAACTGGGAAACAGAAACCTGTGAAACCCATAAAGGCAACAGGTTTCTGCTAATAACCAAGAAAAATTATCTTTCACAATTGGTGCAGAATCCAACCAGAGGAGCAGCACTTTTAGACCTAATACTATCTAATAGACCTGACAGAATAACAAATCTGCAGGTGGTCGGGCATCTAGGAAATAGCGACCACAATATTGTACAGTTTCACCTGTCTTTCACTAGGGGGACTTGTCAGGGAGTCACAAAAACACTGAACTTTAGGAAGGCAAAGTTTGACCAGCTTAGAGATGCCCTTAATCTGGTAGACTGGGACAATATCCTCAGAAATAAGAATACAGATAATAAATGGGAAATGTTTAAGAACATCCTAAATAGGCAGTGTAAGCGGTTTATACCTTGTGGGAATAAAAGGACTAGAAATAGGAAAAACCCAATGTGGCTAAACAAAGAAGTAAGACAGGCAATTAACAGTAAAAAGAAAGCATTTGCACTACTAAAGCAGGATGGCACCATTGAAGCTCTAAAAAACTATAGGGAGAAAAATACTTTATCTAAAAAACTAATTAAAGCTGCCAAAAAGGAAACAGAGAAGCACATTGCTAAGGAGAGTAAAACTAATCCCAAACTGTTCTTCAACTATATCAATAGTAAAAGAATAAAAACTGAAAATGTAGGCCCCTTAAAAAATAGTGAGGAAAGAATGGTTGTAGATGACGAGGAAAAAGCTAACATATTAAACACCTTCTTCTCCACGGTATTCACGGTGGAAAATGAAATGCTAGGTGAAATCCCAAGAAACAATGAAAACCCTATATTAAGGGTCACCAATCTAACCCAAGAAGAGGTGCGAAACCGGCTAAATAAGATTAAAATAGATAAATCTCCGGGTCCGGATGGCATACACCCACGAGTACTAAGAGAACTAAGTAATGTAATAGATAAACCATTATTTCTTATTTTTAGTGACTCTATAGCGACAGGGTCTGTTCCGCAGGACTGGCGCATAGCAAATGTGGTGCCAATATTCAAAAAGGGCTCTAAAAGTGAACCTGGAAATTATAGGCCAGTAAGTCTAACCTCTATTGTTGGTAAAATATTTGAAGGGTTTCTGAGGGATGTTATTCTGGATTATCTCAATGAGAATAACTGTTTAACTCCATATCAGCATGGGTTTATGAGAAATCGCTCCTGTCAAACCAATCTAATCAGTTTTTATGAAGAGGTAAGCTATAGGCTGGACCACGGTGAGTCATTGGACGTGGTATATCTCGATTTTTCCAAAGCGTTTGATACCGTGCCGCACAAGAGGTTGGTACACAAAATGAGAATGCTTGGTCTGGGGGAAAATGTGTGTAAATGGGTTAGTAACTGGCTTAGTGATAGAAAGCAGAGGGTGGTTATAAATGGTATAGTCTCTAACTGGGTCGCTGTGTCCAGTGGGGTACCGCAGGGGTCAGTATTGGGACCTGTTCTCTTCAACATATTCATTAATGATCTGGTAGAAGGTTTACACAGTAAAATATCGATATTTGCAGATGATACAAAACTATGTAAAGCAGTTAATACAAGAGAAGATAGTATTCTGCTACAGATGGATCTGGATAAGTTGGAAACTTGGGCTGAAAGGTGGCAGATGAGGTTTAACAATGATAAATGTAAGGTTATACACATGGGAAGAAGGAATCAATGTCACCATTACACACTGAATGGGAAACCACTGGGTAAATCTGACAGGGAGAAGGACTTGGGGATCCTAGTTAATGATAAACTTACCTGGAGCAGCCAGTGCCAGGCAGCAGCTGCCAAGGCAAACAGGATCATGGGGTGCATTAAAAGAGGTCTGGATACACATGATGAGAGCATTATACTGCCTCTGTACAAATCCCTAGTTAGACCGCACATGGAGTACTGTGTCCAGTTTTGGGCACCGGTGCTCAGGAAGGATATAATGGAACTAGAGAGAGTACAAAGGAGGGCAACAAAATTAATAAAGGGGATGGGAGAACTACAATACCCAGATAGATTAGCGAAATTAGGATTATTTAGTCTAGAAAAAAGACGACTGAGGGGCGATCTAATAACCATGTATAAGTATATAAGGGGACAATACAAATATCTCGCTGAGGATCTGTTTATACCAAGGAAGGTGACGGGCACAAGGGGGCATTCTTTGCGTCTGGAGGAGAGAAGGTTTTTCCACCAACATAGAAGAGGATTCTTTACTGTTAGGGCGGTGAGAATCTGGAATTGCTTGCCTGAGGAGGTGGTGATGGCGAACTCAGTCGAGGGGTTCAAGAGAGGCCTGGATGTCTTCCTGGAGCAGAACAATATTGTATCATACAATTATTAGGTTCTGTAGAAGGACGTAGATCTGGGTATTTATTATGATGGAATATAGGCTGAACTGGATGGACAAATGTCTTTTTTCGGCCTTACTAACTATGTTACTATGTTACTATGTTAATAAAAACCACTCGGTGAACAAGTTAAAAAGAGATATAAACAAAATGCTAAAAATGTTTTTTTTTTAAATTATGGTAACTCCAACTAATAATACAATAAGAAGCGATCACAATCACAACATCATATCTACCCCAAAATGGTATAGATAGAAATACCAGTTCACCAAGTAAAAAATAAGCTTTCACCCAGCTTCCTCATAGTAAATGTTAAAAGATTACAGATCTCAGGAAATGTTGACCCAAACAACCTTTTTTTCACCAATTGAGTGAAAAAATATCCATCCAAGTTTGGCATATCTTTAAAGGGACTCTGTCACCTGAATTTGGAGGGAACAATTTTCAGCCATAGAGGCGGGGTTTTCGGGTGTTTGATTCACCCTTTCCTTACCCGCTGGCTGCATGCTGGCTGCAATATTGGATTGAAGTTCATTCTCTGTCCTCCGTAGTAGCAATCTTGCCTTGTGCAGGCGTGTACTATGAAGGACAGAGAATGAACTTCAATCCAATATTGCAGCCAGCATGCAGCCAGCGGGTAAGGAAAGGGTGAATCAAACACCCGAAAACCCCGCCTCTATGGCTGAAGATTGTTCCCTCCAAATTCAGGTGACAGAGTCCCTTTAATTGTACTAACCTGGAAAATTAAATCGTCAGGTCACTTTTACAGCACAATAAACACAGTCTAAACAAGACCTTGCAGGTGTTTTTACAGTTTCACTACACTTGGAATTATTTTTCCATTTGAGTAGTGTATAATAGCCATGATCCGTCAAACTCAATCTGACAGGTGCCCCGCCCCTATCAAAGTGTATCAAAATGTGTAACCCCTCCCCTCCCCTTGTCTGACGGCTGGTATCCAGCTGTCCCTCCTTGTTTGATTTCCCCTTTTGATATAGTTTAATATAGTTTAATTTGTTGTAGTTTTGATATTATTCCCGTATTTTGTGGAATAACACATGTTTATAATTATAGCCTAGTCGTGTATTTATTTTACACGTGGTTTATAACACCTTTCTCATTTGTTTTATAATAGATTTTATACGTATCCCCGAGTTTGATTCTGTAAGCTTTTGTTTTATTCACAGTGTATTCATATAGTGGAGAACTTAAAGCTGTTTATATGTGTCTCTACTGAACACTATGGTGAACATTAACTAAATGTTTATTTTCCCAAACAGAGAATCTGCTGTGGGTATTTGCAGTGTATTCATATAGTGGAGAACTTAAAGCTGTCTATTTGTTTTTGTAAATGGTGAACACTAACTAAATGGTGAACATTATCTAAATTAGGTTAACTGCGGTTCAGAGGTTCATAACACCTAGGTCAATTTATAGCACCTAGGTCAAGCAATTGTTGTTGTATTTGCGTACCCCATAAATGTTTATTCTCACAAACAGAAAAGTTATTGTGTCCTGAAGATGGCATCTGAGGTTATTTGTTTTTTGTATTAGCTTTCTCAGAAAACAGCTGTGTTATCTGAGGGTCAGATATTTTTGTACAAACTCATGCTGTTTGGTGATCTTTGTGAAGCAGAACTTTGTTTTATAACACATTTGTACTTGTATTGTACCTGAATTGATATTTGCTTTCTCTTTTTTGTGTCCTGAAGATGGCATCTGCAAAGTTATTTGTTATCTACTGAGGCCATTGCAAGTTGTGTTTATTCACATTGTAGCAGGTTTTATCCTTGTGGCTGCCTTATATACACAGAAGAGATATGCACCAATGTCACAACACAAGTTATAATATGACCCAATGTTACAACACAAGTAAGACGGGCATATTTTTTGACAGTTACGGCTTCCGTGCGGATAATATTATCTTTCCACGCGCTTTTGTGACATTCCTGAACAAGAATTGTTATTCTTATTGTTATCAGAGCGCACAAATTCAAGATTTGTATAGCAGTGTATGCGGTCATTATTGCATATATGTATTATACCATATAGCGCGAGGCTTTCCATTTAAGAAGATTTTACAAAATTTTACGTCTGACATGCAGAATAATGATCGAGCCGTATCAGATTTTGTGACATCAAGATTTTCAGGCGCCGTTATTTGTTCATCGTGTCGTTATCAGATACAGCAAAGATGCATTTGTCAGCATCATGCTGTTAGCTAACTTAAAATTTGAGCTGTTGTTTTATCGTGAGAAATAAATCTTTTAAATTTTTTTTTTTACAATATCGTGTCTTTGGTTTTTATTCGTATAAAACACGCCGCTTCTTACTTGTGTTGTAACATTGGGTCATATTATAACTTGTGTTGTGACATTGGTGCATATCTCTTCTGTGTATATAAGGCAGCCACAAGGATAAAACCTGCTACAATGTGAATAAACACAACTTGCAATGGCCTCAGTAGATAACAAATAACTTTGCAGATGCCATCTTCAGGACACAAAAAAGAGAAAGCAAATATCAATTCAGGTACAATACAAGTACAAATGTGTTATAAAACAAAGTTCTGCTTCACAAAGATCACCAAACAGCATGAGTTTGTACAAAAATATCTGACCCTCAGATAACACAGCTGTTTTCTGAGAAAGCTAATACAAAAAACAAATAACCTCAGATGCCATCTTCAGGACACAATAACTTTTCTGTTTGTGAGAATAAACATTTATGGGGTACGCAAATACAACAACAATTGCTTGACCTAGGTGCTATAAATTGACCTAGGTGTTATGAACCTCTGAACCGCAGTTAACCTAATTTAGATAATGTTCACCATTTAGTTAGTGTTCACCATTTACAAAAACAAATAGACAGCTTTAAGTTCTCCACTATATGAATACACTGCAAATACCCACAGCAGATTCTCTGTTTGGGAAAATAAACATTTAGTTAATGTTCACCATAGTGTTCAGTAGAGACACATATAAACAGCTTTAAGTTCTCCACTATATGAATACACTGTGAATAAAACAAAAGCTTACAGAATCAAACTCGGGGATACGTATAAAATCTATTATAAAACAAATGAGAAAGGTGTTATAAACCACGTGTAAAATAAATACACGACTAGGCTATAATTATAAACATGTGTTATTCCACAAAATACGGGAATAATATCAAAACTACAACAAATTAAACTATATTAAACTATATCAAAAGGGGAAATCAAACAAGGAGGGACAGCTGGATACCAGCCGTCAGACAAGGGGAGGGGAGGGGTTACACATTTTGATACACTTTGATAGGGGCGGGGCACCTGTCAGATTGAGTTTGACGGATCATGGCTATTATACACTACTACAGTACAGGTGTATCACACTCCAGAGTAGGCACGCTGAAGCCGTTTAAAAAATCATCGCTATAGTTGCTGATAAATTCATCTACAGCATCGGGGGTGTTCCTGGTAAATTCATCTAGATTATCGGGGATGGTCCTGATTAATTCATCTTAAACAAGAAAGAATAAACAATATAAAGATAATATATAAAAACAGCCCTTAGTTAGAATGGGACACTAACAGATACATGTATATAAATCTTGAAACATACCTATTACCGAATCCGCAACTTGACTGGAAAAAGCCGAAAAATGTTGGGATTCCATCTAAAATAAATTATCTGTGTAAATTTTATGCGCAATCTATATTATCCACACACCACTACTCGTCAAACTCAATTATATACCCCAACAAATAAACTGCTCCCCGTGTATAAATATTCTTATACTAAGCAAATCATGGGTAATACGGCTAAGTCTTTCTATATTAATTATGCGCCACAAATATGATTTATGCGGTAAAACTATATTACACAGCCCCACAAAATATACCGCTACTGTATAAATATGACTATAAATATGTCTATGTTAAACAACACACATGTAGTAAGTAAACGCTGCAGGCGCTAGTTAGGGCGTATTGACAGTTATTAACTACTGTATTACATAAATTATGTTATAATAGTTGTCCGCGGATAAGTCTTTCTATATTAATTATGTACCACAGAATATGTTTTATGCAGTAAAACTATATTATACAACGATACTAAATATGCAGCTATCCTCCAGTATAAAACTAACTTATTAGACAAATAACACCCTTAATTATGGTTTTAGAGATGCATAGTTAAATATAATTAAGCATTTGCGAATAATAACACAACTGTCTTATATACTTACATTTAGAATAGCTTGCTTTTTTTAGTCTGGTCGGACTTCTGGTGGTTGTCTGATGTACTTAGTGGGCCAGCCACCTGTATTTATCCTGAGTGTCAGAAACCAGCTCACCTGTTAACACCCAGAAACACGCCCAGTTACGCCCCCACCACACGCCTGCTGTTAACACCCAGAACACAACCATACATGCAATTAATGCATGCATTAACTCACGCATGATATATCCGGATTAAAACAGGAATTTTTATACAGCTGAATTTCTGAAAGAAGCAGGCTGTTGATTAACGAACCACAATCATTTTAATCAATCATGACGTCTAAATCGTATGATGCCATATTAGAAAAACAATATTTTACATGCCGCGCACCCGGCTCATTCTCGGGTATTGACAAATTATTTAGATCTGCAAGAGCACGCGGTATAAAGAAATCTGATGTTATTGCCTGGTTAAATAAGCAAGACACCTATACGCTACACAAGCCTGCTAGAAAACGCTTTTTGACAAATAAAATTTACGTCTCGGCCATTGATGCGCAGTGGCAGGCGGATCTCGTAAGTTTAATTGACTATTCAAGGGAAAATGATAATGTCAAATACATCCTGACGGTGATTGATGTTCTATCGAGATACGCATGGTGCGTAGCCTTGACAAACAAGACAGGCGCTAGTGTCGCCAGATCGTTCGAATTAATATTTCAAAATGATAAGCGCATACCGAAGAAACTGCAGACGGATCGCGGCAAAGAATTTATAAATTCATCACTCAAACAGCTATGTAATACGTACAATATTCATCACTTTTTTACAAACAATGATGTAAAAGCCGCTATGGTCGAGCGTTTTAATCGCACATTAAAAACCCGTATGTGGCGCTATCTTACGCATCATAATACCTTTAGGTATATTGATATTTTACCGGATTTGCTGCATAGCTACAACCATACGTACCACTCAACGATCCGCTGTAGTCCCGCGTCTGTGTCAGAGAGAAACGTGATGCAAATCTGGCGCAATATTTACAGTTCTACTATTACTAATAAACCGATTAAACCGTCTTTAACGGTCGGCTCTCATGTGAGAATATCGCGCTATAAATCGACCTTCTGTAAGGGCTATGAGAAGACGTACAGCGATGAGATTTTTTTAATCACCGGCGTCTCCAATAAATTTCATAAACCCCTTTATAAAATCAGTGATTTAGCCGGAGAGCCTGTAGAGGGGTCATTTTATAAGGAAGAGCTGCAAAAAATACCTATGGATGAGGATCGTGTCTACAGAGTAGAAAAGATTTTGAGAAAAAAACGTGTCAGGGGTGTGAGTCATTGCTTTGTCAAATGGCTGGGCTACCCCGAAAAATTCAATAGTTGGATCCCGGCCTCAGAGTTGACAGATATATAACCATGGAAGCGGGCTCATTTTTCGTGACATTACCCAGTAATTCGTCAATTAAAATCTACCCTGAAAACACAATATCGGAGTACAATACCAAGTTAGCGCGGGCCGTTCATCTTTCGGCAGATTATGAGGTTGCGTTAACGGAAATACAGTACCCCCATACGTGGAACACGTTTGATGCTTTTGAAGGGAGCTTCTACGCGGCTAAACACGGCGAACCTTTAGTACAGTATCACATAAAATCAGGATTTTACTCGTCCATTCCTAAGCTAGTTGGCGCGGTCAATGCCCGAATAGAAGCGCTGTATTTATCTACGCCTGCCTACAGAATACGGTATGATGAGCTACGCCGCGAGGTGATCCTGACCGACCCATCCCCTATACAGTTTACTCTGGGTACTAAGTTAAAATTTATTTTCGGCCTGCAGACCGTCGATGACTCCCCCGTTGCTTTAATGCCGTGGAATCGCCGCTTTTACCCCGATTCAAAGGCTGGTTTTTATTCGCTTTTTGTATACACTGATATAATTCAGCATCAACTTGTAGGTGACAGTTACGTTCAACTGCTACGAACCGTAGAAGTTAGCGGCGATGATAATGATATTGTCACGGTGCGCTACTCACGGCCCGATTACATACCGCTGTGCAAGCAACACTTTGACTCCATAAACATTACAGTCATGTCGGACCAGGGAACGCCGGTTAAATTCAGATACGGCAAGTGTATAGTGCGATTACATTTTAGACCTCGCCAGCATTGACACGATAAAATGCTGTCCCAAAGGGTGTATGGAGATCCTGCTGTTTATGCCCGCTACTATACTGCACAGTCGGGGCACGGTCTAGAGGGATTCCGCGGGAGCGAGTACATGTATGGCTCTGGACTGGCAGGACTATTTAAAGGTTTATTTCGTCGCGCCGTGCCGCTTTTCAGAAAAGGCTTAGAATTAGTAAAACCACACGTTCGGACGGCTGCCCGGAACATCGCTGCAGATGCCGTGACATCCGCATCGACTGCCCTTATGAAAAGGATAAATACGCCAACCCATCAAGACGGCTCTGGGATAATCTATGTCGCTAAAAAAGCCCAAAAAAGAAAGCGCCGCGTTTGCCCTCCTTTACCGCCGATGCTCATGAATAAAACTACATCCAAGAGACGCCCCCGTCAGAAACGAGTAAGACGCTCTGCGGACGACATCTTCTAATCAGTTACCATGGCTTTCCTGCATGACGCTTCTGTAGAGTGCGCAAAATCTGAACTGGATATTTTTGCCGTACCACCGACTCAAACAAGTATCGAGAAATCTCTATTTGTAGAAGTACAGCCTGTTGCTGCTCTGTCAGACAATGGACCGTTGGAGTTTTACATATCTGGTAGTGGTGATTATTATTATGATCTGAACAACACGCTACTGTACATAAGCTGTCGCATCGTGAAGCAGGATAATACGGCCATCGCCGATGGTGCGCGTGTGGCGCTCATAAACTACCCTCTAGCCACTCTTTTTAACCAGGTCGATATTACTCTGGGAGACCGACTTATCTCACAATCGGACAATCTCTACAGCTATAGAGCCTACATAGAGACCCTTTTAAATTACAGTTCACAGACGCTGGCATCGCAATTTACAGCCGGTTTGTTCTATAAAGACACTGCGGGGCATCATAATGACAGGCGCCTGGATGGCGCAAATGCGGGATTTATCAAAAGAGCCAGTGCTGCCTCTCGCTCAAAACCCATCGACCTTTTGGGACCCATATTTGGGGATATATTTAACCAGCCAAAGTTAATATTGAACGGCCTTGACCTTAAGGTTAAACTGTCAAGAAATAAGGATACTTTCTGCCTCATGTCCGCAGAAGCCGAGCCGCTGAAGGTACAAATCTCGCAGGCGGCTCTCTATGTGAAAAGAGTGCAGGTATCACCGGCTGTCCGAATCGGCCACAGCCAGGCCCTCCTAGCAGCAACAGCCAAGTACGCTGTTGACCGAACATGCCTGAAAGTGTACAGCATCGCCGCAGGGACACGGATCACGAACCACGAGAACCTCTTCCTAGGACAGATACCAAAAACTGTTATATTGGGGTTTGTAGATAATGAGGGCTTCAGCGGTTCTTATACAAAAAACCCGTTGGACTTTCACCACTACCACGTCAATCACGCGGCATTATATCTGGATGGTCAGCAGATACCCGCGAGGCCTTATAATCCTAATTTTAATGCTGATTTAGCCATCAGAGAATATATGGCGCTTGCCCATATATCGGGCAAGCAAAAGGCTGATTGTGCCATGGCGATAGATCGTGAAGAATTTATGGCTGGCTTCACGCTATTTGCTTTTGATTTATCGCCTGATCAAGAGCCTGGAGGCCATTTCTCGCTCATTAAAACAGGTAATCTGCGTGCTGAAGTCCGCTTTGCGATAGCGACACCCCACACGATAAATATGATTGTCTTTGCAGTCAACCACACCATTCTGGAAATTAATAACAGGCGAGAGATCTTGTACGATTTTAATTAAGCAACGATGGACAGTCTGCAGCTTACAGTTGTAGCGCGGACCGATAATTATACAGACCGCATATTCGCCGGTGTGTTTCCGTGTGATTTGCTGCCGGAAGAAAGAGTGACTCAGAGACCCGCGGCATATATTGTGAATACAGACCCGGCGAATCAAGCTGGTCGCCACTGGATATTAATCGTACTCTGCGACGATAAGACGGGCATATTTTTTGACAGTTACGGCTTCCGTGCGGATAATATTATCTTTCCACGCGCTTTTGTGACATTCCTGAACAAGAATTGTTATTCTTATTGTTATCAGAGCGCACAAATTCAAGATTTGTATAGCAGTGTATGCGGTCATTATTGCATATATGTATTATACCATATAGCGCGAGGCTTTCCATTTAAGAAGATTTTACAAAATTTTACGTCTGACATGCAGAATAATGATCGAGCCGTATCAGATTTTGTGACATCAAGATTTTCAGGCGCCGTTATTTGTTCATCGTGTCGTTATCAGATACAGCAAAGATGCATTTGTCAGCATCATGCTGTTAGCTAACTTAAAATTTGAGCTGTTGTTTTATCGTGAGAAATAAATCTTTTAAATTTTTTTTTTTACAATATCGTGTCTTTGGTTTTTATTCGTATAAAACACGCCGCTTCTTACTTGTGTTGTAACATTGGGTCATATTATAACTTGTGTTGTGACATTGGTGCATATCTCTTCTGTGTATATAAGGCAGCCACAAGGATAAAACCTGCTACAATGTGAATAAACACAACTTGCAATGGCCTCAGTAGATAACAAATAACTTTGCAGATGCCATCTTCAGGACACAAAAAAGAGAAAGCAAATATCAATTCAGGTACAATACAAGTACAAATGTGTTATAAAACAAAGTTCTGCTTCACAAAGATCACCAAACAGCATGAGTTTGTACAAAAATATCTGACCCTCAGATAACACAGCTGTTTTCTGAGAAAGCTAATACAAAAAACAAATAACCTCAGATGCCATCTTCAGGACACAATAACTTTTCTGTTTGTGAGAATAAACATTTATGGGGTACGCAAATACAACAACAATTGCTTGACCTAGGTGCTATAAATTGACCTAGGTGTTATGAACCTCTGAACCGCAGTTAACCTAATTTAGATAATGTTCACCATTTAGTTAGTGTTCACCATTTACAAAAACAAATAGACAGCTTTAAGTTCTCCACTATATGAATACACTGCAAATACCCACAGCAGATTCTCTGTTTGGGAAAATAAACATTTAGTTAATGTTCACCATAGTGTTCAGTAGAGACACATATAAACAGCTTTAAGTTCTCCACTATATGAATACACTGTGAATAAAACAAAAGCTTACAGAATCAAACTCGGGGATACGTATAAAATCTATTATAAAACAAATGAGAAAGGTGTTATAAACCACGTGTAAAATAAATACACGACTAGGCTATAATTATAAACATGTGTTATTCCACAAAATACGGGAATAATATCAAAACTACAACAAATTAAACTATATTAAACTATATCAAAAGGGGAAATCAAACAAGGAGGGACAGCTGGATACCAGCCGTCAGACAAGGGGAGGGGAGGGGTTACACATTTTGATACACTTTGATAGGGGCGGGGCACCTGTCAGATTGAGTTTGACGGATCATGGCTATTATACACTACTACTTCAGCGGTGTAGATACAGAGCGTGTCTCACTGTTGGTAATTTTTAATTCATCTAAAAGCTTCCTAGTAGCGGGGTTACCCCGTACAATTCAATCTTTACATTCCCCGTCATTAGGTACCACACGTGGAACTTTGCTACCTAAAAAAAGGTCTCTACCGCTGCTACAAACCATGTGGCTCACGATGTAAAGAATGTACTGGATAAATGCTGTACACGCCTTGTAACGCTATATTAATTATTTTGTAAGAAGTGTAATTGTTCATTGTACTATTTAATGTTTTTACTTTTTATATCCTGTAAGAATTTTTTATAGTGTTGAAATGTCTTTGAGATGCTGTTTTATTGTGAGAAATAAATCTTTTAAATTTTTTTTTTTACAATATCGTGTCTTTGGTTTTTATTCGTATAAAACACGCCGCTTCTTACTTGTGTTGTAACATTGGGTCATATTATAACTTGTGTTGTGACATTGGTGCATATCTCTTCTGTGTATATAAGGCAGCCACAAGGATAAAACCTGCTACAATGTGAATAAACACAACTTGCAATGGCCTCAGTAGATAACAAATAACTTTGCAGATGCCATCTTCAGGACACAAAAAAGAGAAAGCAAATATCAATTCAGGTACAATACAAGTACAAATGTGTTATAAAACAAAGTTCTGCTTCACAAAGATCACCAAACAGCATGAGTTTGTACAAAAATATCTGACCCTCAGATAACACAGCTGTTTTCTGAGAAAGCTAATACAAAAAACAAATAACCTCAGATGCCATCTTCAGGACACAATAACTTTTCTGTTTGTGAGAATAAACATTTATGGGGTACGCAAATACAACAACAATTGCTTGACCTAGGTGCTATAAATTGACCTAGGTGTTATGAACCTCTGAACCGCAGTTAACCTAATTTAGATAATGTTCACCATTTAGTTAGTGTTCACCATTTACAAAAACAAATAGACAGCTTTAAGTTCTCCACTATATGAATACACTGCAAATACCCACAGCAGATTCTCTGTTTGGGAAAATAAACATTTAGTTAATGTTCACCATAGTGTTCAGTAGAGACACATATAAACAGCTTTAAGTTCTCCACTATATGAATACACTGTGAATAAAACAAAAGCTTACAGAATCAAACTCGGGGATACGTATAAAATCTATTATAAAACAAATGAGAAAGGTGTTATAAACCACGTGTAAAATAAATACACGACTAGGCTATAATTATAAACATGTGTTATTCCACAAAATACGGGAATAATATCAAAACTACAACAAATTAAACTATATTAAACTATATCAAAAGGGGAAATCAAACAAGGAGGGACAGCTGGATACCAGCCGTCAGACAAGGGGAGGGGAGGGGTTACACATTTTGATACACTTTGATAGGGGCGGGGCACCTGTCAGATTGAGTTTGACGGATCATGGCTATTATACACTACTCATTTGTCAGTACATTGAGTTTTATCGTTCAAAATTGTAAATCATGCTGCAAAAAAATGAGCCATCATATGGCTGTCAATGGAAAATTAGGCAAAGTTTTGGCTCTTGAAAGAAAGGGAGAAAAAATTATAGCGCTAAAATGGAAAATCGCCTGGTCGGGAAGGAGTAAACCTTTAACAAATGGCCAGGGATTTTGGCCAAGCCAGAATAAGGAAAATTAGTCCCACCTGAGAGCTAAAGGTACCTTCACACTCAGCAACTTTACAACGAGAACGACAATGATCCGTGACGTTGCAGCGTCCTGGATAGCGATCTCTTTGTGTTTGACACGCAGCAGCGATCAGGATCCTGCTGTGACATCGCTGGTCGTAGCTAGAAGTCCAGAACTTTATTTGGTCGTCAGGTCGGCGTGTATCGTCATGTTTGACAGCAAAACCAACGATGCCAGCAATGTTTTTACATGGAGCTAACAACCAGCGAGAACGAGAAGTGAGTCGCCGTTACGTCACTGGATCGCTCCTGCATCGTTCTGGTGTTGCCGTGTTTGACGTCTCTACAGCGACCTAAACAGTGAGGCTGCAGCGATCGGCTCGTTGTCTATATCGCTGCAGCGTCGCTGAGTGTGACGGTACCTTAAGTCAAAGACTTCTCACACAGCACCCTGCTCTGTGCTGATGATAGTCTGCATATGGGTCTATACATATAATTTTATTTTTATTTTCCAAATGAATACATATGATACTATTTTTTATCAAAGAAATAGGGTTTTTATGAAGTACTGTAAGAAAACATTGGATAAATGAACTGTATTTTGGAGCACTTAATCCATCCATCAGAAAAATATTTGGTTGAAAAGCAAAGAATCTATTTCTGCGGCTTGTGCATTGCTTTCCCTATAATTTGGAATTCTTCTCAAAGTTATCAAAGCATCTAGGGCAACCACATTCTGTGGTGTGATAATTCCGAGCATAAAGCATTAGCTCATACAATGTTAACCTATGTGTTGCCAACATTATTTTTAATTTTTTCCTGGACAACTTATCCAAAAAGTAAAGATTGCCAACATTTCTATAGACACAAACCATAATGAACTATAAAGCTTGGAAATAGTATACAGTCTGTTTGTAGAAAAATACACTACAGCAACTATTGTGGACTGTTAAATGTTCATAATTACAAGTCACGTAATCTGGTCAAGATCCTAGATAAAAAAAAACGAGAACACGTAATTTTTTTAAAGACACTAGAGAACAAAAAATAATAATATCCACAGACTGGTTGCCCACCGTTTGTTGTGCATTTTGCAGCACGCAGTCTGCAGTAATAAAGGATTGGATTTAATTATTTTCAGAAGTGGTAGTAATGGTAAATACTCAAGTACACTAGTGCATTGGGCCACGTTCCATTTAAAGGAATTCAAGTGCAAAATTGACTAGTTGCATTACTTATGCAAATGGAAGTAGGGGGCCCTTTGATTAGTAAGGGGTCAGTCTGGGTACCATTTTGTGACCCTTTTTGGAATAGAAGAAAAAGCACAACATGCAGATCTTTTTATTTCTTTCGAAAAACTGATACAAAATGGAATCCAGTAGGAACTATAAGGGCTCGCTTAGGCTACGTTCACATTAGCGTTCCGCTAATGTGCGTCGCTGTTGCGTCGGCGACGCAGCGGCGACGCGCCCCTATGTTTAACATAGGGGACGCGTGCGTTTTTTGGGTGGCGTTTTTCGACACGTGCGTCGTTTCCGACGCTAGCGTCGGACGCAAGAAAATGCAACAAGTTGCATTTTTCGTGCGTCCGATTTTCGTCAAAAAACGACGCACGCGTCGCAAAACGCAGCGTTTTTGCACGCGTTTTGCGCGCGTTTTTTGTGCGTCGTGCCGGCGCGCAACGCTAATGTGAACGTAGCCTCACACTGCCGAGTAGTGCCCAATGATTCTCCCATGCGAGAGAATCGGATGCTATATGCAAATGAGCCTCGGCTCAAACTCTGCTGCAAGCGTGAGCCGAGTGTCATTTTACTGTGCTCCGATTGACTTGCGCCCGAGGATCGGCTGATAGATGCAGAGAAGATGGAGACCTTACTTTCTCCATCTTCTCCTTTCTGTGAGTCGGCATATATTGGACTGCAGTCTGATGTTTTGCACCACACACCCATAGACTTGTATGGGTGCACACCGTCCAATATACTCTGCTAATCGCAGCATGCTGGCTTTTTTTTACTCATGCCAACTCGTCGGCACTGCTCCATAGTATGGCATTGGGCCAACTGCTGTCCCATAAAACATCAGAAAGCACTCATCCGAGTTACACGTTGGCTACGCGACAGTGTGAGCGAGCCCTTAAAATCAATGAGGTCCCTGTGCTTTCTTTTGCATCAGTTTTGCTATGAATCCATTTTGCACATAAATTCCGTTTGTCTATTCCTCTAAACAAATAACAGAAACCGAAATATGAACTTAGCCTTACAAAGCACTATTACTGCCATCATAGCCAACTATGGGCCATACTCTACCTCAGCGCTCCTCTAGTTTGTGCAGACAAATAGGTTTTTCCGAAATGTATAGAGAATATGAGAAAACACTTATTGACAATATTTCATAGAAATGCAACAGAAAGAACTAAACATTTTATTTTTTCATATGCTATTCTTATGATATGACTTTACTTATAGGATTTGTTCTATCTATCTGCTCAGGAGATGTCCACTCCTCATTCAGACAACTTCCTGATTGCTTGGGATTGGGGGCTATTGCTGGATTGACAGTTTGGAGCAGCAGCGTTGTTTTTCCACCTGGATTAAACTGTACGCTCTCTGATTTTCCAGTATGAGGCATCCTCGTCTATGTAGTATTGGAGGAGCGCAGGAGCACTGATACTGGCCAGGATTGGGAGCTCGCAGTGTGCTCTAGTGATCCTGGCCAGCTTCAGTGCAGAGCTTACAAGCTCTATTGGAAAGCACTTGTAAGCGTTTTGCCACTAGGACTAAACCACACCGGTGGCCAAGAACCTAGGCAATGAGCTGTAAACAACAGAAAAGAAAATTAGCACTATCACAGGAACAGAAAGGGAGTAGGGGGTATTTTATTATATAATGGAATCCAACATGCAGTGATGTTACTATGAAGAAGTACAGTGAAATTTCATGACTATGTTTGCTAAATAGAATAATTATGCAACCTGCAATTGAAAGTACATTTAAACCCGCAATCACCTTTATCCCAGTTAATATTCTTCATTTTTTCAAGCAATTAATGGTACACATAATAAGGTGATAATATACATTTAATAGCAGCAGTGGTGCTAGTGAAGCTTTGATGTAGTCTATTATTATACACATATTAGGAACCAAGCCTAGGGGTTAATGATAATCCTTCTGGTGAACCTATAATTATGTATTTGCATTGGATCTAAATTTTTCTTCACTGCAAAATGGTAACTTTGACATCCCTTTTATGGTTAGTAGCTTTGGCCTTTGTCTGGATATTGGTAATCCATGATTTGTTTTACTTTGGCTTCTGTTGAGACGGTTTAATGATTTGCGGCTGTTTAAGAACAATTGATGTGGGTGTACTGGAGTTACTTGACTCCTACACTATGATTGACAGATTGCATGGAGTCTCAGCTTTCCATTTGTTTCAAAGCCAAGTTGGTCCTATTACAGGAGAAGAAAGCATACTAGAGTTGGAAGTGAAAAATAGTTGCATAAAGTAGTAACTTATTCATATATATATATATATATATATATATATATATATATACTGTATATATATATATATATATATATATACAGAATATTCATTCTATTTCAGATGACATTTTTACAGATCCACTGAGTATATATATCTGTATATATATAGACTAGATGGTGGCCCGATTCTAACGCATCGGGTATTCTAGAATATGGATGACCACGTAGTATATTGCACGACCCACGTAGTATATTGCCCAGTCACATAGTATATTGCCCAGCCACGTAGTATATTGCCCAGCTTCGTAGTATACAGCATAGCCACGTAGTATATAGCACAGACACGTAGTATATAGCACAGACACTTAGTATACAGCACAGCCCACGTAGTATATAGCACAGACACGTAGTATATTGAACAGCCAAGTAGTAAATTGAACAGCGATGTAGTATATAGCACAGCCACAGAGTATATACTCACCCTCCGTCCGCAGCTGTCACCGCCGCAAGTGCTGCGCTGTTTCCTGCAGTCGCAGCCGTCATGAATAACTGCGGCCGTCATCACTGACCGCGGCCGCAAATTTAGTCCCCGGCTTTTGGCGTCGGTAGGCCCAACAGCGCCCATGGTCCCGGGCGGCTCCATCTTCCACACGGTGACTCCGCCCCCTTTGCAGCACTTCTGGCCGGGCCTGTATTGGCTGGCCGCGACCCACGGCCGCTAATTTAGTCCCCGGCTTTTTGCCGCGGTAGGCCCAACAGCGCCCATAGTCCCGGCCGACTCCGCCCCCTTTACAACGCTTCTGGCCAGGCCTGGACGGAGTGGGCGGGGACTCACTCTGCATACTTCCTGGCCTCCCCTGCCCTTTTGTCTATGCCCATTGGCTGGCCTCGACCAATGAATATCCGGGACAGACAGGCGGAAGTGCCCCTTAGACAATTATATAGATAGATATATACACACACGTATACATATACACAGTGGAGCTATAAAAATGGTAATCTTAAATAAAATATCCCATACATCTTTAGATTTCATTAGATTTAGGACGGTGGAAGAGGAGTCAGAATATTAGAGGCACATACCATTACCTGGGGCAAGGGAAGTATTTTTTGTCCCTTATCCCATGGACTGTTAGCCCTGTTGTGAATTCTGTTGTCGAACTCCCTCCTGTGGTCGTGAATGGTACTTCGGCGAGTTCTGTCTATGGGCTCCCTCTGGTGGCTGTGAGTGAAGCTGCTGCTTCTGAGGTTCCTTACACAGGTGACGTGGTTTATCCTTTGGTTGGCTGCTCTATTTAACTCCTCTCAGATCGTTACTCCATGCCAGCTGTCAATGTTTTTGCATTGGTTCAGTTCGCTCCTGGATCTCTCTGGTGACCTGCCTTCTCCTGCAGAAGCTAAGTTCCTGATAGTCATTATTTGTTCTCTGTTTTCTTGTCCAGCTGGTTTTCATGATTTTGTCTTGCTAGCTGGAAGCTCTGGGATGCAGAGTGGCATCTCCGCACCGTGAGTCGGTGCGGAGGTCTTTTTTGCACACTCTGCGTGGTCTTTTGTAGGTTTTTGTGCTGATCGCAAAGTTACCTTTCCTATCCTCTGTCTATTTAGTAAGTCTGGCCTCCCTTTGCTGAAACCTGTTTCATTTCTGCGTTTGTGACTTTCATCTTTACTCACAGTCAATATATGTGGGGGGGCTTCTTTTACCTTTGGGGAATTTCTCTGAGGCAAGGTAGGCTTTATTTTCTATCTCTAGATAGATAGTTCTTAGGCTGTGACGAGGCACCTAGGTCTGGTCAGGAGCGCTCCACGGCTATTTCTAGTGTGTGTGATAGGATTAGGGCTTGCGGTCAGCAGAGCTCCCACATCCCAGAGCTTGTCCTGTATGAGGTTTAACTATCAGGTCATTCCGGGTGCTCCTAACCACCAGGTCATAACATAGCCCTTTTTCCTCCTGTTCACTATTGAACCCCAAATTTATGCAAAGCAAAGTTATGTCAGTTCCAAAGAATACTCTACTTAATTTCTTAATGCAGTTGTTTGGTACTCAATGCTGTTGAAAAATCACTGCACAAACCTTTGTTATAGCAGTAGTCTCACTTTTATTCTGGTGCTCGACATACAATTTTCTGTACTTCATTACTGTGAGAACTTGTCTCCTCAAGTACCTCAAAACATTAGTCTGTAGACCAGGGCCGGCGTCAGCACCCGGCGTACCCGGGCAATTGCCGGGGCGCTGGCGAGATGGGGGGGCCCACTCACACTGTCTGGGATACAGGCGACTCAACCCTCACCAGCGCCAACTCACCCCCCCACCAGCGCCACCACATTCAACTATACCGGCGTCTATGATGCCGGTACAGTTGAATGCAATGATGGAGGAGAGCGCGTCAGATGATTCTCCCTCTCCCATCATTCCCCTCTGCCTCTGACACTGCGGGTGCACGATGATGTCATATCATCATGTACCTGCTGTGCGCAGGGCAGACTGCAGCCGCTGAGACTGGAGCCGAGCCTGGAGCAGCGCGGGGCACGAGGAGAGGTGAGGATTGTGTGTGGGTTTTTTTTTTATCAATGAGAGATAACTGGATAGTGGGGCCATGCTCAGGGAGGCTACATTATATTCGATGGGGGGTTGTATTATAGTCTATGGGGTGCTGTGCTGTATTATATTCTATGGGGGTTGTATCATATTCTATGGGGGGCTGTATTACATTACATTCTATGGGGGGCTGTATTACATTGCATTATATGGGGGGCTGTATTACATTCTATGGGGTGCTGTATTATATTCTATGGGGTGCTGTATTATATTCTATGGGGGACTGTATTATATTCTATGGGGGGATGTATTACATTACATTCTATGGGGGGCTGTATTACATTACATTATATGTGGGGCTGTATTACATTCTATGGGGTGCTGTATTATATTCTATGGGGTGCTGTATTATATTCTATGGGGGGGTTGTATTATATTCTATGGGGCTGTATTACATTACAATCTATGGGGGGCTGTATTACATTACATTATATGGGGGGCTGTATTACATTCTATGGGGTGCTGTATTATATTCTATTGGGTGCTGTATTACATTCTGTGAGGGGCTGTGTTATATTCTATGGGGGGTGCTGTATTACTTTACATTCTATGGGGGGGGCTGTATTAAATTACATTATATGGGGTGCTGTATTACATTCTATGAGGTGCTGTATTATATTCTATGGGGCTGTATTACAATCTATGGGGGGCTGTATTATATTCTATGGGGGTGCTGTATTACATTACATTCTATGGGGGGCTGTATCATATTACATTATATGGGGTTCTGTATTATATTCTATGGGGGGCTGCGTTACATTACATTCTATGGGGGGCTGTTTTACATTACATTACATGGGGGGCTGTATTATATTCTATGGGGGCTCTATTATATTCTATGGGGGTGCTGTATTATATTTTAGGGGGGATGTATTATTTTCTCGGGGGGGCTGTATTATATTTTATGGGGGGCTGTATTACATTCTATGGGAGGCTATATTCTCTGGATGGCTACATTATATTCTATGGGGAATATATTCTATGAGGGAGGATTGCATCATACTCTTTTATGAGGCTACATTATATTCTATGGGGAGGTAGGCTGTATTATATTCTATGTATTAAATGTATTCTATGTATTAAATCTATTATATTCTATTAGGGGTGATTGCATCATACACTATGAGGAGGCTACATTATATTCTATGGTTGGCTGCATTATACTATATGAGGAGGGCTGCATTGTATTCTATGGAGGGGCTACATTATATTCTATGGGGGCTGCATTATACTCTATGAAGGGGCTACCATATATTATAAATGCAAGGGCTGGATTATACTATATGAGGGGGTTACATTATACTCAGGGGGCTAAAATATATTCTGTGGGATGGCAGCATTATAATTATACTGTATCGAGGTCTATGGGGAATACATTATTCTATATGAAGAACTACGGGGTGCATTATACTATGGGAAGTGAATTGTACTACATGGATGACTATGGCGGTGCATTATGCTATATGGAGCAATATGAGGAGTGTATTATACTATATGGAGTACTGAGCAGTGTATTTTAATATATGGAGGACTATGAGGAGTGTATTATACAATATGGAGGACTGAGGAGTGTATTATACTATATGGAGAACTGAGGAGTGTATTATACTATATGGAGGACTGAGGAGTGTATTATCCTATATGGAGGACTGTGGTGAACATTATAATATATGGAGGACTATGGGGTTTATTGTACTAAACAAACAAAATGCTGCCTATTCATCAAGTTGTATGCATACAGGTGCTGCTCACAAAATTAGAATATCATCAAAGTTAATTTATTTCAGTTCCTCAATACAAAAAATGAAACTCCATATTATATAGTCATTATAAACATAGTGATCTATTTCAGGTGTTTATTTCTGTTAATGTAGATGATTATGGCTTACAGCCAATGAAAACCCCCAAAGTATTCTATAATGTTGATTTGCCTCTAATATCTAATATTACAGGTACTGATACCCTGAGACCTGTGGACCTTAGATCACCAGAGTTTGCCATCTGCTAAAGCACGGGATCTACATGTCACCTACTCCAAGAGTGACACAGTGCAGAAACGCCACTATCAGGACTTATTTTCCAGAAGACACACGTGGATTAGTAAGTGACTAAGTGACCAATCATTACTATATATTATGTCGGACTCGGAGTTCCACTTGTGAGAGCCTTGCATCACTTCACCCTGCTCAGACGCCCATTCTTTGGACAGGAGTGTGCAGCTGCATAGAAATATGGACTTTTCGAATGATGCAATGCAAGGCTCGCGCATCACTCTCACATAATTGGCATATAAGGGGTTGACTTACATAAAGCCCCTCTGCTGTATGGTATTGTAGAATTTACAATAGCTATCACTCATGTAAGAAGTGAAATCTTGCATTGTACTATACCTATATTTCTCTGCTGTATCTGTGCATCATGAATTGAGGTATGTGTTAAAGGGGGGGGGCCCACTGAGACTCTTTCGCCCGGGGCCCTCAAAACCCTGGAGCCGGCCCTGCTGTAGACAAATGCTTGGCTTGGTTAATGACAGCTGCTGGACCCTGTACTGTTGGGTTGTGGGGAGGATTGTGAGAAAAGGTTGTTTGTCCTTGTGGGGTGCATTTACTTAGTACTTGGCTGCCCACTAATGGTATGGCTGTTGCAGTCAGCATGGTGATCTTCATGTGTCTGTGTTACTTGCACCTTATATGAGCCTTATTAATGTTCATCTATAATACTAAGCATCCACCCCCTCATGAATGATAGGAGTGTGAGTGACTGCTCATAATTATTTTGCCCCATTCTACCTCGGCCTTATATTACTGGGGCCTGTCTGCATCTTGTAGTATATTAATATGGTGACTGGGTATTAGTAAGTATGGCCTCTTTCTTTTTGTAATGTTTGATTTCCTTTTCATTGAATCCATTGGTTAATCTCTAGTCAAATTGCAATACTCTTTAAAGAGTCAAACACTCATTTACAGAGTAACTACCTTCATAAGTGATACTAGCGAGTTTTTAATTTCAAGTTAGCCTTGTAATTTTACTTGTTAGAAAACAACAGCTGTTTGAGCTAATAAAGGCCAGCTGATAATGCATCAGAGAAGAGAGAACCCAAACCATAAGGAAACTTTTGGCTTCACTTCATGAGTACAGTGCCGTGCAGCTACTGGTTTAGTTTATAATTATTTTATTAATAGAGTTTCAGCAAGTTACTTCTTCTTATATTGTATGTACAGTTGGTACAAACAACTTCTCGCACATAGCTTTTTGTGAATTACATTAGCGGTAAGCACTGGCTGTACTTACTCAATGAAGGCCGCACCATAATTATTTATATGAGGAAAATGTAATCCTTTTGGTTTTATAAAAAGCAGTTCTCCAGAAACCATATGACAGGGCAACTGACTGCATCTAAGTTTTAGGAGCAAATTCTGTTGATCTCAACGGAATGTCCTCAAATTTTCTAACAACATTTTACAACCTCCCAAATTTCTCAAAGCATCTATTCTTTATGCGAGCAAGGGCTATCATCATTTTACACACCAATTAGCCAAAGCGTTAAAACCACTGATGGGTGAAAGCTAGAAAGAAAACTGACATTAGGGTCAGAGAGGCCCAAAGGTGTCAAAAACGTACCTTAGATTGTTACTAATGGGGCTACATAGTGGAAGACTGGTCTTTGTGTCCATGCTGACCCCTGTCCACAACTGAATTTGTCTGCAATGGATGCATCAAAGCTAGACCATAATGTAATTTAAAGATGGTGGCCTGGTCTGATGAGTCATGTGTTCCTTCACACCTTTTGAACGGCACAGGTGCATGCATGTCACTTACCTAAAATTAACCCATTTTGATTTTTGGGGGTAATTCTCTGCTGGGAAACTTTGGGTTTTGTAATTTTTGTAGTTGCTACTTTGATATGTGTATCGAAAGAGGATCTGTCTTCAGACTACGCAAACTATGCTGTTTTCTTCGATCGCTCTTAAATTCCAAAAGATATATTTTTTATAACATTTGGGCAAATAGAAGAACGGACCTGCTACCATGCTATGTTGCTCTTTAATTATCACTATCTGGTCGACTTTTTCTTTGTGATTTCCAACTGGCTCAAAGATGAAATTATTTTAACTTGTTATTGTTTCACAAACAATGTCTTGCCTTGATTTAGTGGTTAAATTGGCATTTTGTTGACTCCGTTGGCTCTATTTCTGTAGCGCTGATGCCTTTGCATAGTGTCACGCCCATAGATACTTACCTGTTCGGCCGGCGCGCTCCCGACATCCCTCCTCGCTGCGTTCTGCCCGACTTCTCTGGCTCACGGCGCTTTGGTGGTGCACGCATGCGCCGTAGCATCTCTTCCACTGCCAGGGATTCTGGGAGGTCGTCACCTGGAGGCTTCGGCCCAATATGGCAGCGCCCACCGGGTATTTCTGTTCGGTGCTTTCCCTGGTAAGGCGCCTGTGAATCGTCGTCATTGTGACGCCCACTTTTCTTAGGTGTCCCTCGTCATCCCCAGGTCCCTGCCCTCCCTGCCTACTCACTAGCCCCGAGTCTATCCCTTCTCTGCTAGCCGGTTACCAGTCCTATCTTTGATTGTCTGCTGTCCGTCTTTCTCCTGTCTCCTCCGCTCCCTGCCCTATTGTCCTCCTCAGTTCCCGTTATCCTCAGTATTGCCTCCACTTATTGCTTTGTTTCTTTTTCAGCTCTCTGCCTTCAGTCTTCTTCGGAGCCTGCATCTGCATATAGTCCTACACCTTTACCTACTCCCGCTTTGACCCAGTCATCCCTTTGGCTCCAGCAGTTGCGGTTCCATCCTTCTAGGTCCTGCTCCTAACACTCCCTGTATAGGAGTGCATCCATCAGGTTTGCTCGTCCTTGGGGGCTCTGTGGCCGCGACCCAGAGGGTCCACTCTCGGGTTCTTCTTCCCTCCGTCTCACTTCCGTGAAACGTAACAGTATTCACAGGCCTTGGATCCTGCTGGAGCCTCAGCCCCTCAGAAAGAGATAGTCTTTTTACGTGAGAACCGGTCTCGTATGATGTCTTTTATGAAGTCCATGGACTCTCGTCTCTCTGCTCTTCAGACTTCCGATCCCGGGAGTGCCTCCCAGTTGGCCAGTCTGCAACAAGAACTGGCTCAACAGCGAGACACCCAAGCCCATATCTTAAGTTATATGACATTTGTTGACACTCTGCTTCTCCTGCTGCAGTCTGCCATGTCAGCTCCCGCTCCTGTCTCGGCTCCTCACCCTCCTCCCCATCTGGCTATACCACCACGCTATAATGGTGATCTCAAATTATGTCGGGGATTCTTAAATCAATGCCGCCTCCATTTTGTGCTTTTGCCTCTCCAATATCCTATAGGCCAAGGTAGCCTTCATAATTTCTCACCTGGAGGGTGATCCATTGGCCTGGGTAAATCCTCTTTGGCAGCATGACAACCCTGTGGTTTCACAACTAGGTATTTTTCTTGAGACCTTTCGATGAGTATTCGACGAGCTAGATCGCATGACCCCTACCACAGTCTCTATTTAATTTGCATCAGGGATCTCTAACTGTAGGATAGTTTGCCATTGAGTTCCATACTCTGTCTTCCAATTTAGGTTGGAATAATGAAGCTTTGGTGGGAGCATTCTGGCGAGGCTTATCCGGGTGAATTAAGGATGAGCTAGCAGATCGTGATACTCCAACTATTTTGGAGGATCTGATTTATTTGGCTACACGAATTGACCTTCGTTTTCAGAAGAGAGCCCGTGAGGGACGGATTCCTCGGCCTTCTCTGTCTTCACGTAGACCACCTAGTCCTCATCTCAGGGCGACCTCCTCTGTACCAGCACCGGAGCCAATGCAAGTTGATCGGCTCAAAATGTCTGAGCAACGTCACCAAGAGAGACGCACCCAAAATCTTTGTTTCTACTGCGAGAGTGCCTCTCATCTCCTTCGTGCTTGTCCAGATCGCCCAGAAAACTCCTCTGCCTAGGCCAGGTAAGAGAGGCCTCCCTAGGTGCATGTGATACCTCTCTACCTCTCACTCTTTCAGTCCTATTACACGTTTCTGGTATTCTGGTAAACGCTTTTCCTTACTAGCCTATATTGACTCAGGTGCTGCGGGGAATTTTATTAGAGGTTAGAGGAGATTATTAAATTCTCTGTCCCTGTTAGGACTTTAGAAAAACCCCTCTTCCTCACCTCCGTGGATGGCAAGCCCCTGCAGGAGACTATAACTCAAGTCAGGCAAATAGTAGAGCTTCAGCTTGGGGTTCTGCATAAGGAAAAAATTCTCTGCTAGCCGATTACCAGTCCTATCTTTGATTGTCTGCTGTCCGTCTTTCTCCTGTCTCCTCCGTTCCCTGCCCTATTGTCCTCCTCAGTTCCCGTTGTCCTCAGTATTGCCTCCACTTATTGCTTTGTTTCTTTTTCAGCTCTCTGCCTTCAGTCTTCTTTGGAGCCTGCATCTGCATATAGTCCTACACCTTCACCTACTCCCACTTTGACCCAGTCATCCCTTTGGCTCCAGCAGTTGCGGTTCCATCCTTCTAGGTCTTGCTCCTAACACTCCCTGTATAGGGGTGCATCCATCAGGTTTGCTCGTCCTTGGGGGATCTGGGGCCGCGACCCAGAGGGTCCACTCTCGGGTTCTTCTTCCCTCTGTCTCACTTCTGTGAAACGTAACAGTATTCACAGGCCTTGAATCCCGCTGGATCCGCAGCCCCTCAGAAAGAGATAGTCTTTTTACATGAGAACCGGTCTCGTATGATGTCTTTTATGAAGTCCATGGACTCTCGTCTCTCCGCTCTTCAAACTTCCGATCCCAGGAGTGCCTCCCAGTTGGCCAGTCTGCAACAAGAACTGGCTCAACAGTGAGACACCCAAGCCCATATCTTAAGTTATATGGCATTTGTAGACACTCTGCTTCTCTCGCTGCAGTCTGCCACGTCAGCTCCCGCTCCTGTCTCGGCTCCTCACCCTCCTCCCCGTCTGGCTAAACCACCACGCTATAATGGTGATCTCAAATTATGTCGGGGATTCTTAAATCAATGCTGCCTCCATTTTGTGCTTTTGCCTCTCCAATATCCTAAACGGCAAGGTAGCCTTCATAACTTCTCACCTGGAGGGTGATGCATTAGCCTGGGTAAATCCTCTTTGGCAGCATGACAACCCTGTGGTTTCACAACTAGGTATTTTTCTTGAGACCTTTCGTCGAGTATTCGACGAGCTAGGTCGCATGGCCCCTACCACAGTCTCTATTTAATTTGCATCAGGGATCTCTAACTGTAGGATAGTTTGCCATTGAGTTCCATACTCTGTCTTCCAATTTAGGTTGGAATAATGAAGCTTTGGTGGGAGCATTCTGGCGAGGCTTATCCGGGCGTATTAAGGATGAGTTAGCAGATTGTGATACTCCAACCATTTTGGAGGATCTGATTTTTTTGGCTACACGAATTGACCTTCGTTTTCAGAAGAGAGCCCGTGAGGGAAGGATTCCTCGGCCTTCTCTGTCTTCACGTAGACCACCTAGTCCTCATCTCAGGGTGACCTCCTCTGTTCTAGCACTGGAGCCAATGCAAGTTGATCAGCTCAAAATGTCTGAGCAACGTCACCAAGAGAGACGCACCCAAAGTCTTTGTTTCTACTGCAGGAGTGCCTCTCATCTCCTTCGTGCTTGTCCGGATCGCCCAGAAAACTCCTCTGCCTAGGCCAGGTAAGAGAGCCCTCCCTAGGTGCATGTGATACCTCTCTACCTCTCACTCTTTCAGTCCTATTACACGTTTCTGGTATTCTGGTAACCGCTTTTCCTTACTAGCCTATATTGACTCAGGTGCTGCGGGGAATTTTATTAGGTTAGAGGAGGTTATTAAATTCTCTGTCCCTGTTAGGACTTTAGAAAACCCCCTTTCCTCACCTCCGTGGATGGCAAGCCCCTGCAGGAGACTATAACTGAAGTTAGGCAAATAGTAGAGCTTCAGGTTGGGGTTCTGCATAAGGAAAAAATTGCGTTTTATGCTTTAGCCAATATTTCACATCCAGTTCTTCTCAGCCTTCCTTGGTTGCAGGCCCACAAGCCCTCCTTGATTTGGTATGATGGCAATATTCTTCATTGGGGGGATTCCTGTCGGGCTCGGTGTCTGCTGCTGCTGCGTCCTGTTGGTGTTTCCTGTTCTCCTCCATTTCCTCCTGGCTTGCCCTCAGCTTACAGTTCCTTCTCAGACGTGTTTGATCCTCCACATCGACCCTACGACTGCCCTATTGACTTCGTTCCTGGCACCATGCCTCCTAGAGGAAGAATCGACCCTTTCTCTCCCGCAGAGACTCAAGTCATGTCGGAGTACGGTAAAGAAAATCTCGCTAGAGTCTTCATTCGGAAATCCTCTTCTCCTGCCGGAGCTGGTTTCTTTTTCGTTAAGAAGAAGGATGGCTTCCTTTGCTCGTGCATTGATTATAGAGGCTTAGACAACATTACAGGGAAGAACAAATACCCGTTGCCACTAATCCCCGAGCTCTTTGATTGTCTTAGAGGAGCACGAGTATTTACCAAGCTTGATCTTCGAGGAGCCTACCTCCTAGTTCGTATCCATGCAGGGGACGAGTGGAAGACCGCATTCAACACCCGTGAAGGTCATTACGGGTATCTAGTCACGCCTCTTGGTCTCTGTAACGCTCCTGCCGTATTTCAAGAGTTTGTGAACGATATCTTCAGAGATCGCCTCTATTCTATTGTCGTAGTCAACCTTGACGACATCCTTGTCTTCTCTCCGGATCTCTCCACTCATCGACATGACGTTCGTCTAGTTCTACAACGCCTAAGGGAGAATCATCTTTTCGCCGAGATTGAGAAGTGTTTTTTTGAGCAGTCCAGTGTGCCCTTTCTTTGGTTTATTGTCTCCAACTCTAGTCTGAAGATGGATCCTGTAAAGGTGTCTGCTGTTCTCGATTGGCCACGGCCCATTGGGGTTAAAGCCATTCAATGTTTTCTTGGCTTTGCCAATTATTATAGGCAATTTATTCCTCCTTTTTCCTCTTTAACCAGACCGATCTCTGCTCTTACCCGCAAGGGAGTCGGTCCCAATCACTGGTCCACGGAAGCGGAAGATGCTTTTTTAACTCTGAAACAGAAATTCGCTGCTGCCCCAGTGCTCCGGACGCCAATAAACCTTTTATTCTAGAGGTTGATGCATCTTCCGTAGGAGCTAGAGCAGTCCTTCTACATAAATCTTTTTCTGGTTGAATTGTCAACTGTGGCTTCTTCTCTAAGTCTTTCTCCTCCTCCGAACGCAATTATTCCATTGGAGACAAGGAGATGCTAGCCATTAAGTTGGCTTTAGAGGAGTGGTGTTATCTTCTCAAGGGGGGTATTCATCCCTTCATCATTTTTATGCATCATAAGAATCTGGCTTATGTTCAGTGTGCCCAAAGGTTAGACCCTCGGCAAGCCAGATGGTCATTGTTTTTTGGACGGTTTGACTTCGAACTCCACTTTCGTCCTGGTGATAAGAACATCAGAGCTGATGCTCTCTCAAGATCCTTTCAGCCTCTGGATGAAGTGGAGAGTTCTGCTCATATTATTGATCCAGCTACAATCATTTCTGTAGCTCCTTTTGATTTAATTTCTTCTCCTCCTGGGAAAACCTTCGTGGCAAATTGTGACAGGTTGAGGGTTCTGCAGTGGGGTCACTCCTCCAAGTTTGCCGGACATGTAGGTAGCAAAAAGACTCTCTCTTTTATTTCACGCCATTATTGGTGGCCGTCTCTTTGCCAAGATGTCCTGGATTTCATCGCTTCTTGCTCCTCTTGTGCCAAGAACAAAGTTCCTCAGCAATTACCTTCTGGACTCCTGTATCCGCTTCCTGTGCCTTCAGTCACATGGACCCATATCGCTGTGGACTTTATCACTGATCTTCCTCGCTCCTCAAATTGCTCTGTTATCTTGGTAGTTGTGGATCGCTTTTCCAAGATGGCCCACTTCATTCCCTTACCTGGACTACCGTCTGCTTCCGAGTTAGCGAAGATCTTCATACTTCATATTTTCCGACTTCAGGGCTACCCTCAGCATATTGTGTCAGATCGAGGAGTCTAATTTACCGCCCGATTTTGGAGGGCTCTGTGCGGTCTAATGAAAGTGACTCTGGATTTGTCCTCCGCCTATCATCCTCAGTCTAATGGCCAGGTTGAGCGTGTTAACCAAGTTCTCACTAGGGTTGAGCGAGTTTTACTTTTATAGGATCGGGTCGGGTTTCACGAAACCCGACTTTTTCAAAAGTCGGTCGAGGTCGGCCGATCCTATAAAAAAGTCGGGGTCGGGGTCGGCCGAAACTCGAAACCCAATGCAGTGCATTGGGTTTCCAATGGTTCCCAGGGTCTGAAGGAGAGGAAACTCTCCTTCAGGCCCTGCGATCCATATTTAAGTGTAAAATAAAGAATTAAAATAAAAAATATCGCTATACTCACCCTCGGACGCGCCCTGGTACTAACCGGGAACCTTCCTTCCTTCGAATCAGCGCTTGCAGGACCTTGCGGTGACGTCGCGGTGACGTCGCGGTGACTGTTGTGAATTCTGTGGCAGAGCTCCCTCCTGTGGTCACAAGTGGTACTTCGGCTGATTCTCTCTGTGAGCTTCCGTTGGTGGAGGAAAGTGGTACTGCGGCTTCTGAGTTTCCTTCCTCAGGTGATGTGGTGAAGTCGTTAGGTGCTGCTCTATTTAACTCCACCTAGTGCTTTGATCCTGGCCTCCAGTCTATGTTCTAGTATTGGACCTGTTTCCTCCTGGATCGTTCCTGTGGCCTGCTGCTCTGCATAGCTAAGTTCTGCTTTGCTATTTTGTTTGCTGTTTTTTTTCTGTCCAGCTTGTCTATTTGTTTTTCCCTGCTTGCTGGAAGCTCTGAGACGCAGAGGGTGTACCTCCGTGCCGTTAGTTCGGTACGGAGGGTCTTTTGCCCCCTTTGCATGGTTTTTGTAGGGTTTTGTGTTGACCGCAAAGTTACCTTTCCTATCCTCGCTCTGTTCAGAAAGTCGGGCCTCACTTTGCTAAATCTATTTCATCTCTACGTTTGTCTTTTCATCTTAACTCACAGTCATTATATGTGGGGGCTGCCTTTTCCTTTGGGGTATTTCTCTGAGGCAAGGTAGGCTTATTTTCTATCTTCAGGCTAGCTAGTTTCTCAGGCTGTGCCGAGTTGCATAGGGAGCCTTAGGCGCAATCCACGGCTGCCTCTAGTGTGGTTGGAGAGGATTAGGGATTGCGGTCAGCAGAGTTCCCACGTCTCAGAGCTCGTTCTATGTTTTTGGGTTATTGTCAGGTCACTGTATGTGCTCTGACCTCTATGTCCATTGTGGTACTGAATTACCTTATCATAACAGTACTGGAGGCCAAAAGTACTAATGATTCCCAATAGAGGGAAAAAAGAAGTTCTGAGACCATTTTTTTTTCTTTGCACTGTGTTTTGCCTTTTTTCTCCCCTAGACATTTGGGTGGTTCAGGACACAGGTGTGGACATGGACATTCAGGGTCTGTGCTCTTCAATGGATAATCTTGTTATAAATGTACAAAAGATTCAAGATTTGGTGGTTCAGAAGCCTATGTTAGAACCAAGAATTCCTATTCCTGATTTGTTTTATGGTGATAGAGCCAAGTTTGTGAATTTCAAAAATAATTGCAAACTGTTTCTGGCCTTGAAACCTCGCTCCTCTGGTGACCCAGTTCAACAAGTGAGAATTATTATTTCTTTTTTGCGTGGCGACCCTCAAGACTGGGCATTTTCCCTTGCGCCAGGAGATCCTGCATTAAGTAATATTGATGCGTTTTTCCTGGCGCTCGGATTGCTGTACGATGAGCCTAATTCAGTGGATCAGGCAGAGAAAAATTTGCTGGCTCTGTGTCAGGGTCAGGATGAGATAGAGGTATATTGTCAGAAATTTAGAAAGTGGTCCGTACTCACTCAATGGAATGAAGGTGCGCTCGCAGCTATTTTCAGAAAGGGTCTCTCTGAAGCCCTTAAAGATGTCATGGTGGGATTTCCTATGCCTGCTGGTCTGAATGAGTCTATGTCTTTGGCCATTCAGATCGGTCAACGCTTGCGTGAGCATAAATCTGTGCACCATTTGGCGGTATTACCTGAGCTTAAACCTGAGCCTATGCAGTGCGATAGGGCTTTGACCAGAGTTGAACGGCAAGAACACAGACGTCTGAATGGGCTGTGTTTCTACTGTGGTGATTCCACTCATGCTATCTCTGATTGTCCTAAGCGCACTAAGCGGTTCGCTAGGTCTGCCACCATTGGTACGGTACAGTCAAAATTTCTTCTGTCCGTTACCTTGATCTGCTCTTTGTCATCGTATTCTGTCATGGCATTTGTGGATTCAGGCGCTGCCCTGAATTTGATGGACTTGGAATATGCTAGGCGTTGTGGGTTTTTCTTGGAGCCCTTGCAGTGTCCTATTCCATTGAGAGGAATTGATGCTACGCCTTTGGCCAAGAATAAGCCTCAGTACTGGACCCAGCTGACCATATGCATGGCTCCTGCACATCAGGAGGTTATTCGCTTTCTGGTGTTGCATAATCTGCATGATGTGGTCGTGTTGGGGTTGCCATGGCTACAAGTCCATAATCCAGTATTAGATTGGAAATCCATGTCTGTGTCCAGCTGGGGTTGTCAGGGGGTACATGGTGATGTCCCATTTCTGACTATTTCGTCATCCACCCCTTCTGAGGTTCCAGAGTTCTTGTCTGATTACCGGGATGTATTTGATGAGCCCAAGTCCGATACCCTACCTCCGCATAGGGATTGTGATTGTGCTATCGATTTGATTCCTGGTAGTAAATTCCCAAAAGGTCGACTGTTTAATTTATCTGTGCCTGAGCACGCCGCTATGCGGAGTTATGTGAAGGAGTCCTTGGAGAAGGGGCATATTCGCCCGTCATCGTCGCCATTAGGAGCAGGGTTCTTTTTTGTAGCTAAGAAGGATGGTTCGCTGAGACCTTGTATAGATTACCGCCTTCTAAATAAGATCACGGTTAAATTTCAGTACCCCTTGCCGTTGTTATTTGATTTGTTTGCTCGGATTAAGGGGGCAAGTTGGTTCACCAAGATAGATCTTCGTGGTGCGTATAATCTTGTGCGTATTAAGCGAGGCGATGAATGGAAAACTGCATTTAATATGCCCGAGGGCCATTTTGAGTATCTAGTAATGCCATTCGGACTTGCCAATGCTCCATCAGTGTTTCAGTCCTTTATGCATGACATCTTCCGAGAGTACCTGGATAAATTCCTGATTGTGTACTTGGATGACATTTTGATCTTCTCGGATGATTGGGAGTCTCATGTGAAGCAGGTCAGAACGGTGTTTCAGGTCCTGCGTGCTAATTCTTTGTTTGTGAAGGGATCAAAGTGTCTCTTTGGTGTTCAGAAGCTTTCATTTTTGGGGTTCATTTTTCCCCTTCTACTATCGAGATCGACCCTGTTAAGGTCCAAGCCATCCATGATTGGACTCAGCCGACATCTCTGAAAAGTCTGCAAAAGTTCCTGGGCTTTGCTAATTTTTATCGTCGCTTCATCTGCAATTTTTCTAGTATTGCTAAACCATTGACCGATTTGACCAAGAAGGGTGCTGATGTGGTCAATTGGTCTTCTGCTGCTGTGGAAGCTTTTCAAGAATTGAAGCATCGTTTTTCTTCTGCCCCTGTGTTGTGTCAACCAGATGTTTCGCTTCCATTCCAGGTCGAGGTTGATGCTTCTGAGATTGGAGCAGGGGCTGTTTTTTCGCAGAGAAGTTCTGATTGCTCGGTAATGAAACCATGCGCCTTCTTTTCCAGGAAGTTTTCGCCTGCTGAGCGAAATTATGATGTGGGTAATCGAGAGTTGCTGGCCATGAAGTGGGCATTCGAGGAGTGGCGTCATTGGCTTGAAGGAGCTAAGCATCGCGTGGTGGTCTTGACTGATCATAAGAACTTGACTTATCTCGAGTCTGCCAAGCGGTTGAATCCTAGACAGGCTCGTTGGTCGCTGTTTTTTGCCCGTTTTGATTTTGTGATTTCGTACCTTCCGGGCTCTAAAAATGTGAAGGTGGATGCTCTGTCTAGGAGTTTTGTGCCCGACTCTCCGGGTTTATCTGAGCCGGCGGGTATCCTCAAAGAGGGAGTAATTGTGTCTGCCATCTCCCCTGATTTGCGGCGGGTGCTGCAAAAATTTCAGGCTAATAAACCTGATCGTTGCCCAGCGGAGAAACTGTTTGTCCCTGATAGGTGGACGAATAAAGTTATCTCTGAGGTTCATTGTTCAGTGTTGGCTGGTCATCCTGGAATCTTTGGTACCAGAGAGTTAGTGGCTAGATCCTTTTGGTGGCCATCTCTGTCGCGGGATGTGCGTTCTTTTGTGCAGTCCTGTGGGATTTGTGCTCGGGCTAAGCCCTGTTGTTCTCGTGCCAGTGGGTTGCTTTTGCCCTTGCCGGTCCCGAAGAGGCCTTGGACACATATCTCTATGGATTTTATTTCAGATCTTCCCGTCTCTCAAAAGATGTCAGTCATTTGGGTGGTCTGTGATCGCTTCTCTAAGATGGTCCATTTGGTACCCTTGTCTAAATTACCTTCCTCCTCTGATTTGGTGCCATTGTTCTTCCAGCATGTGGTTCATTTGCATGGCATTCCAGAGAATATTGTTTCTGACAGAGGTTCCCAGTTTGTTTCGAGGTTTTGGCGAGCCTTTTGTGGTAGGATGGGCATTGACTTGTCTTTTTCCTCGGCTTTCCATCCTCAGACTAATGGCCAGACCGAATGAACCAATCAGACCTTGGAAACATATCTGAGATGCTTTGTTTCTGCTGATCAGGATGACTGGGTGTCCTTTTTGCCTTTGGCTGAGTTCGCCCTTAATAATCGGGCCAGCTCGGCTACCTTGGTTTCGCCGTTTTTCTGCAACTCTGGGTTCCATCCTCGTTTCTCTTCAGGGCAGGTTGAGTCTTCGGACTGTCCTGGTGTGGATACTGTGGTGGACAGGTTGCAGCAGATTTGGACTCATGTAGTGGACAATTTGACCTTGTCCCAGGAGAAGGCTCAACGTTTCGCTAATCGCAGACGCTGTGTGGGTCCCCGACTTCGTGTTGGGGATTTGGTTTGGTTATCTTCTCATCATATTCCTATGAAGGTTTCCTCTCCTAAGTTTAACCCCTTACCGGCATTGGACGTACTATACCGTCCGATGCCGGCTCCCCTGCTTTGATGCAGGGCTCCGCGGTGAGCCCGCACCAAAGCCGGGACATGTCAGCTGTTTTGAACAGCTGACATGTGCCCGTAATAGGCGCGGGCAGAATCGCGATCTGCCCGCACCTATTAACTAGTTAAATGCCGCTGTCAAACGCAGACAGGGGCATTTAACTACCGCTTCCGGCCGGGCGGCCGGAAATGACGTCATCGCCGACCCCCGTCACATGATCGGGGGTCGGCGATGCTTGTGAATGGTAACCATAGAGGTCCTTGAGACCTCTATGGTTACTGATTGCCCGTCGCTGTGAGCGCCACCCTGTGGTCGGCGCTCACAGCACACGTGCAATTCTGCTACATAGCAGCGATCAGCAGATCGCTGCTATGTAGCAGAGCCGATCGTGCTATGCCTGCTTCTAGCCTCTCATGGAGGCTATTGAAGCAGGGCAAAAGTTAAAAAAAAAAGTTTAAAAAAATGTGAAAAAAATAAAAAAAACATAAAAGTTTAAATCACCCCCCTTTCGCCCCAATCAAAATAAATCAATAAAAAAAAAATCAAATCTACGCATATTTGGTATCGCCGCGCTCAAAATCGCCCGATCTATCAATTAAAAAAAGTATTAACGTGATCGCTAAACAGCGTAGCGGGAAAAAAATTCGAAACGCCGGAATTACGTTTTTTTGGTCGCCGCGACATTGCATTAAAATGCAATAACGGGCGATCAAAAGAACGTATCTGCACCGAAATGCTATCTTTAAAAACGTCATCTCGGCATGCAAAAAATAAGCCCTCAACCGACCCCAGATGATGAAAAATGGAGACGCTACGAGTATCGGAAAATGGCGCAACTTTTTTTTTTTTTTTAGCAAAGTTTGGAATTATTTTTCACCACTTACATAAAAAATAACCTAGTCATGTTTGGTGTCTATGAACTCGCAATGACCTGGAGAATCATAATGGCAGGTCAGTTTTAGCATTTAGTGAACCTAGCAAAAAAGCCAAACAAAAAACCAATGTGGGATTGCACTTTTTTTGCAATTTCACAGCACTTGGAATTTTTTTCCCGTTTTCTAGTACACGACATGCTAAAACCAATGATGTCGTTCAAAAGTACAACTCGTCCCGCAAAAAATAAGCCCTCACGTGGCCAAATTGATGGAAAAATAAAAAAGTTATGGCTCTGGGAAGGAGGGGAGCGAAAAACGAACATGGAAAAATGAAAAATCCCCTGGTCATGAAGGGGTTAAACCTCGTTTCATTGGTCCGTATAGGATTTCTGAGGTTCTTAATCCTGTGTCTTTTCGTCTGACCCTTCCAGATTCTTTTTCCATACATAACGTATTTCATAGGTCATTGTTGCGGAGATACGTGGCACCTATGGTTCCATCTGTTGATCCTCCTGCCCCGGTTTTGGTGGAGGGGGAGTTGGAGTATATTGTGGAGAAGATTTTGGATTCTCGTGTTTCAAGACGGAAACTCCAGTATCTGGTTAAGTGGAAGGGTTATGCTCAGGAAGATAATTCCTGGGTCTTTGCCTCTGAGGTCCATGCTCCCGATCTTGTTCGTGCCTTTCATGTGGCTCATCCTGGTCGTCGTGGGGGCTCTGGTGAGGGTTCGGTGACCCCTCCTCAAGGGGGGGTACTGTTGTGAATTCTGTGGCAGAGCTCCCTCCTGTGGTCACAAGTGGTACTTCGGCTGATTCTCTCTGTGAGCTTCCGTTGGTGGAGGAAAGTGGTACTGCGGCTTCTGAGTTTCCTTCCTCAGGTGATGTGGTGAAGTCGTTAGGTGCTGCTCTATTTAACTCCACCTAGTGCTTTGATCCTGGCCTCCAGTCTATGTTCTAGTATTGGACCTGTTTCCTCCTGGATCGTTCCTGTGGCCTGCTGCTCTGCATAGCTAAGTTCTGCTTTGCTATTTTGTTTGCTGTTTTTTTTCTGTCCAGCTTGTCTATTTGTTTTTCCCTGCTTGCTGGAAGCTCTGAGACGCAGAGGGTGTACCTCCGTGCCGTTAGTTCGGTACGGAGGGTCTTTTTGCCCCCTTTGCGTGGTTTTTGTAGGGTTTTGTGTTGACCGCAAAGTTACCTTTCCTATCCTCACTCTGTTCAGAAAGTCGGGCCTCACTTTGCTAAATCTATTTCATCTCTACATTTGTCTTTTCATCTTAACTCACAGTCATTATATGTGGGGGCTGCCTTTTCCTTTGGGGTATTTCTCTGAGGCAAGGTAGGCTTATTTTCTATCTTCAGGCTAGCTAGTTTCTCAGGCTGTGCCGAGTTGCATAGGGAGCGTTAGGCGCAATCAACGGCTGCCTCTAGTGTGGTTGGAGAGGATTAGGGATTGCGGTCAGCAGAGTTCCCACGTCTCAGAGCTCGTTCTATGTTTTTGGGTTATTGTCAGGTCACTGTATGTGCTCTGACCTCTATGTCCATTGTGGTACTGAATTACCTTATCATAACAGGTGACGTCGCGGCTTGTGATTGGTCGCGAGACCGCCCATGTGACCGCTCGCGCGACCAATCACAAGCCGTGATGTCACCGCGACGTCACCGCAAGGTCCTGCAAGCGCTGATTCTTAGGAAGGAAGGCTGCCGGAAAGAAGCAGGGCGCGTCCGAGGGTGAGTATATTCCTATTAGGTATATACTCACCCTCGGATGCGCCCTGCTTCTTTCCGGCAGCCTTCCTTCCTAAGAATCAGCGCTTGCAGGACCTTGCGGTGACGTCGCGGTGACGTCGCGGCTTGTGATTGGTCGCGCGAGCGGTCACATGGGCGGTCGCGTGACCAATCACAAGCCACGACGTCACCGCGACGTCACTGCAAGGTCCTGCAAGCGCTGATTCGAAGGAAGAAAGGCTGCCGGTTAGTACCAGGGCGCGTCAGAGGGTGAGTATAGCGATATTTTTTATTTTAATTCTTTATTTTACACTTAAATATGGATTCTGATACCGATTTCTGATATTGCAAACAAATCGGAACTCGGGATCGGAATTCTGATACCAGATTCAGAAGATCGCCGACTTCATGGCCGACCCCACACAGGGGTCGGGTCGGGTTTCATGAAACCCGACTTTGCCAAAAGTCGGTGACTTCTGAAAATGGCCGACCCGTTTCGCTCAACCTTAGTTCTCACATCTTATCTTTGGCATTTCTCCAATGCTTATCAGAATGATTGGTTTTCCCTGCTTCCATGGGCAGAATTCGCTTACAATAATCACCCTAGTGAATCTTCTACCAAGTCTCCTTTTTTTGTGGTCTTTGGGCAACACCCGGCATTCCTCTTCCCATTTCCTGCACCTCAGGCATACCAGCGGCAGATTCTCTGTCCTTGGAATTCTCCAAAGTTTATTAAGAGACTAAAGAGGCTCTTATAAAGGCGGGTAGTTGAATGAAAAGGTATGCTGACAGGAGACGTTTAGATGCTCCTTCTTATCAACCGGGAGATAAGGTCTGGCTCTCCTCTCGTTACATTAAACTCAAGATTCCCTCTCAAAAATTAGGTCCACTTTACATTGGCCCCTTTGTAGTTTCTAATAGAATCAATGATGTAGTTTACAAGTTAAAATTGCCTGCTTCATTGTGAATTCCTAATGATTTTCATGTGTCCCTTCTTAAACTCGCAGTCTTTAATCGTTTTCATTCTTCCCAATCTCTTTCCCTCTTATTCTCTACTTCTGATGATATATTCGAGGTTAAGGATATTCTTGCCAAAAAGACAGTTAGGGGGTGGACTTTATTTTTAATCGACTGGAAGGAATTTGGTCCTGAGGAAAGATCATGGGAACCCCGGGAGAACATCAATGCTCCCCATATTTTAAAGAGGCTTCTCTCCAGCTTTAAAAAGAGGGGGAGTAAGAGAGGGGGTACTGTCACTCCCGTAGATACTTACCTGTCCGGCCTGCGTGCTCCCAATGTCCCTCCTCACTGTGTTCTGCCCGGCTTCTCCGGCTCACGGCACTTCGGTGGTGCGCGCATGTGCCGTAGCATCTCTTCCACTGCCAGGGATTCTGGGAGGTCATGACCCAGAAGCTCCGCCCCAATTTGGCAGTGCCCACCGGTTATTTTTTATCGGCGCTTTCCCAGAAAAGGCACCTATGAATCGTCATCGTTGTGACGCCCGCTTTTCTTAGGTGTCACTCGTCGTCCCCAGGTCCTTGCCCTCCCTGCCTACTCACTAGCCCTTAGTCTATCCCTTCTCTGCTAGCCGGTTACCAGTCCTATCTTTGATTGTCTGCTGTCCGTCTTTCTCCTGTCTCCTCCGTTCCCTGACCTATTGTCCTCCTCAGCTCCCGTTGTCCTCAGTATTGCCTCCACTTATTGCTTTGTTTCTTTTTCAGCTGTCTGCCTTCAGTCATCTTTGGAGCCTGCGTCTGCCTATCGTCCTACACTTTTGCCTATTCCCACTTTGACACAGTTGTCCCTTTGGCTCCGGAAGTTGCGGTTCCATCCTCCTCGGGCCTGCTCCTAACAATCCCTGTATAGGGGTGTCATCCATCAGGTTTGCTCGCCCTTGGGGGCTCTGGGGCCTCGACCCAGAGGGTCCACTCTCAGGTTCTTCTTCCCTCCATCTCACTTCCATGAAACGTAACACATAGTGTTGGTCCCCTTCCCCTGCAGGTAAACAACCATACTCTCCGTACCCAATCTGCTCCCCGGTACCCATCTGTGACCTCGTGACCGGCCCTCAGCATGATACACAGCAGGGACGCTGATCCTCTGAAGCCCTCATCCCGTGTCCCGCACTTCTTTCCTCTGCTTTTGTTTCCTGGACTCTGCGCGTGGCCTGGGGGTCTCCAAGCACTGCTCTGACGGCTCGCAAGTGCACTCTCCGTGTCTCTTAAGGAAACAGCATGCTAATTCCTAAAAGGGTTTCAACCTATGGCTGAGTGACTTGTACTATTTCAGGCACCTCTGTCCTATGGGAGGTGCCTGAGCAACAAGTGCTTCCTGTTGCTATCCCCGGGTTCCCTGTATCAGCATGCCTGTGTTCTGTCAGTATCTCGCTAATACCGGTTTATCTCCTCAGTGTGCTCGCTGTGCCTTTTCACACATCCTTGGATGATGTCAGTACCTCCTGTGCCTCTCTGTGACAGCTGCTGCCCGCTACCCGATTTGCCCGATTGCCTTCTGTCAAGTTCTCCACTACCTGCAGTTCCTGCCAGCCCACCTGTCCAGCTGGGTCAGCTTCCACATGTCCAGGGTCTAACTGGAGGTAGAACCTTGCATTCCCCGGGTATTAAAATCTGGTTCTGTTTGAGGGGTCTTACTACGGTTGTCATAGGTTCGCATAGTCACCCCCCCTTCGGAGCCCCCCAGACAGTGGTCCCATGGTTCCACGAAAATTTGAGTAAACAAATGTACACTTCAACATCTGTGCCTCCATTTCCATTCGTTACAGATTGCTCAGGCCATAGAACCCGCAGGGCCTCAACCACCTTTGGCTGAAGAGTAGGGTTGAGCGACTTTTCTTTTTATAGGATCGGGTATCACGAAACCCGACTTTTTCAAAAGTCGGGTTGAGTGAAATCGGCCGATCCTATAGAAAAGTCGGGGTCGGGGTCAGCCGAAACACAAAACCCAATGCAGTGCATTGGGTTTCTAATGGTTCCCAGGGTCTGAAGGAGAGGAAACTCTCCTTCAGGCCCTGGGATCCATATTTAAGTGTAAAATAAAGAATCAAAATAAAAAATATTGATATACTTACCCTCGGACGCGCCCTGGTTCTCACCGGCAGCCTTCCTTCCTAAGAATGAGTGCCTGAAGGACCTTCGATGACGTCGCGGCTTGTGATTGGTCGCATGAGCAGTCACATGGGTGTCACATGACCAATCACAAGCCGCGACGTCATCTAAGGTCCTTCAGGCGCTGATTCTTAGGAAGGAAGGCTGTGGGTTAGAACCAGGGCGCGTCCGAGGGTGAGTATATACCTATTAGGAATATACTCACCCTCGGACGTGCCCTCGGACGCTTCCTTTCTAAGAATTAGCGCCTGAAGGACCTTAGATGACGTCGCGGCTCGTGATTGGTCGCATGACCGCCCATGTGACCGCTCACGCGACCATTCACAAGCCGCGACGTCATCGAAGGCCCTTCAGGCGCTCATTCTTAGGAAGGAAGGCTGCCGGTGAGAACCAGGGTGCGTCTGAGGGTGAGTATATCAATATTTTTTTATTTTCATTCTTTATTTTACACTTAAATATGAATTCCGATACCGATTCCCAATATCTTAAACATATCGGAACTCGGTATCGGAATTCCGATTCCAGATCAGAAGATCGCCGTCCTCATGGCCGACCCCACACAGGGTCGGGTCGGGTTTCATGAAACCCGACTTTGCCAAAAGTCGGCGACTTCTGAATCTGGCCGACTCATTTCGCTCTACCCTACTGAAGAGCTATATGAAGAAGTCACCTGCTTGAGAGACCAGCCGGAGATCATTACTTATTGGCGGAACTTAACTGCTTGTGCGGACTCGGTGACATCTACGGCTTCATCTGTTCCTGTTCAGGCTGCGACAACCTCAGCTGCTGGTTTCCAGGCTCCCAGCTATGTGCCAGCTAAAGGACCTCATTTGGCAGCTCCCACCCAGTTCAACGGCGACCCCGCCCAGTGTCGGGGGTTCATTAATCAGTGCACGCTGCACTTTGAACTTCTGGGCTATCTGTTTGCATCTCATCAGGCCAAGGTACCATTCATTATGTCTCACCTTGCTGGAGAGGGCATCGCTTGGCTGAATCTGTTGTGGGAGAGAGGGGCTTAAGTCGTTCCTTGGGGCTTTCCGCTGGACCTTTGATGAGCCAGGTCATGCTACTTTGACTGCTTCCTCTCTTTTTCATCTACTCCAGGAAGATCTCACAGTGACCATGTATGCTGTCCGGTTCCACACTCTCTCCTCCGAGCTGTCCTGGAATGACGAGGTGTTTGTTGTCGCCTTCTGGGAGGGTCTGTCAGGAAGATTAAAGGGCTAATTGGCAAGCCGGGATGTTCCTACATCTCTGGATGACCTGGCATCCCTGGTGACCCGGATCGACCTCCGGTTTCAAGAACGCTCCAGGGAGACTAAGCGAGAGAGAAGACCTTATAGTTTAGCTCCCATTTTCCAGAGGCCAATTGTTTCTCAGACCTCTGCTTCCCCCCGTAAGCTATGCAAGTTGACCAACTGATCTTGGCAAAATAGTGCCAGGAGGTGCGCTGCACAGAGGGGAGGTGTTTCTACTGTGGCAGTTCCGAGCATTTGATCCACTCCTGTCCTGAGAGGCCGGGAAACTCCAGAGCATAGGGTCTGTAGGAGAGGCTACCCTGGGTGAGAATCGTTCCTCTCCTTCTCTGCTGATGACTATGTCCTTGTCCTTTGGCACTGTCAGCTTTTCCGAGTCAGGCTACCTGGTTCCGGGTCCGCTGGGAACTTCATCCAGCAAGCCACGGTGGACCGTTACCGGATTCCTCTCCAGCACCTCCAGAACCCTGTGCTGACCTCCATGGATGGCAGAGCTTTGACCGAGCCCGTTTGTTTCAAGACTAAGCCAGTGGAACTTCGGGTAGGCCTGACACACTCTAAGAAAATCTCTTCTCATGTTTTGCCTGGTTTGTTTCACCCCTTGCTCTTAGGTCTACCTTGGCTTTAAGTGCACAAGCCTGTGATAAATTGGAACACTGGTGAAGTTCTGCACTGGTTTAAACAAATGTCTCGCCTCCATACATCCTGTTCACCTCCCTGTGGCGTTATCTACCCTGCCGGGTTTACTATCCTCCTACTGGTCATTCTCCGATGTCTTTTATAAGAAAGAAGTGGAGATGCTGCCTCTCCACAGGTCATTTGACTGTTCTATTGATCTGCTCCAAGGGTCGTTTCCTCCTCGAGATCATATCTATCCTTTATCCCAGGCAGAGACCCAAGCCATGTCGGAGTACATCAAGGAGAACCTAGCTAGAGAACTCGTCTAGAAGTTATCTTCTCCGGCTTGCGCAGGTTTCTTCTTTGTCAAGAAGAAGGACAGATCTCTACGGCCCTGCATTGACTATAGGAGCCTAAACCAGATCACTGTAAAAAGCAAATACCAGTTGCCACTTATCATGGAGCTGTTTGATCATAGTAACATAGTAACATAGTAACATAGTTAGTAAGGCTGAAAAAAGATATTTGTCCATCCAGTTCAGCCTATATTCCATCATAATAAATCCCCAGATCTACGTCCTTCTACAGAACCTAATAATTGTATGATACAATATTGTTCTGCTCCAGGAAGACATCCAGGCCTCTCTTGAACCCCTCGACTGAGTTCGCTATCACCACCTCCTCAGGCAAGCAATTCCAGATTCTCACTGCCCTAACAGTAAAGAATCCTCTTCTATGTTGGTGGAAAAACCTTCTCTCCTCCAGACTCAAAGAATGCCCCCTTGTGCCCGTCACCTTCCTTGGTATAAACAGATCCTCAGCGAGATATTTGTATTGTCCCCTTATATACTTATACATGGTTATTAGATCGCCCCTCAGTCGTCTTTTTTCTAGACTAAATAATCCTAATTTCGCTAATCTATCTGGGTATTGTAGTTCTCCCATCCCCTTTATTAATTTTGTTGCCCTCCTTTGTACTCTCTCTAGTTCCATTATATCCTTCCTGAGCACCGGTGCCCAAAACTGGACACAGTACTCCATGTGCGGTCTAACTAGGGATTTGTACAGAGGCAGTATAATGCTCTCATCATGTGTATCCAGACCTCTTTTAATGCACCCCATGATCCTGTTTGCCTTGGCAGCTGCTGCCTGGCACTGGCTGCTCCAGGTAAGTTTATCATTAACTAGGATCCCCAAGTCCTTCTCCCTGTCAGATTTACCCAGTGGTTTCCCATTCAGTGTGTAATGGTGATATTGATTCCTTCTTCCCATGTGTATAACCTTACATTTATCATTGTTAAACCTCATCTGCCACCTTTCAGCCCAAGTTTCCAACTTATCCAGATCCATCTGTAGCAGAATACTATCTTCTCTTGTATTAACTGCTTTACATAGTTTTGTATCATCTGCAAATATCGATATTTTACTGTGTAAACCTTCTACCAGATCATTAATGAATATGTTGAAGAGAACAGGTCCCAATACTGACCCCTGCGGTACCCCACTGGTCACAGCGACCCAGTTAGAGACTATACCATTTATAACCACCCTCTGCTTTCTATCACTAAGCCAGTTACTAACCCATTTACACACATTTTCCCCCAGACCAAGCATTCTCATTTTGTGTACCAACCTCTTGTGCGGCACAGTATCAAACGCTTTGGAAAAATCGAGATATACCACGTCCAATGACTCACCGTGGTCCAGCCTATAGCTTACCTCTTCATAAAAACTGATTAGATTGGTTTGACAGGAGCGATTTCTCATAAACCCATGCTGATATGGAGTTAAACAGTTATTCTCATTGAGATAATCCAGAATAACATCCCTCAGAAACCCTTCAAGTATTTTACCAACAATAGAGGTTAGACTTACTGGCCTATAATTTCCAGGTTCACTTTTAGAGCCCTTTTTGAATATTGGCACCACATTTGCTATGCGCCAGTCCTGCGGAACAGACCCTGTCCCTATAGAGTCCCTAAAAATAAGAAATAATGGTTTATCTATTACATTACTTAGTTCTCTTAGTACTCGTGGGTGTATGCCGTCCGGACCCGGAGATTTATCTATTTTGATCTTATTTAGCCGGTTTCGCACCTCTTCTTGTCTCATCTCACTGGAGTCCAGATCTTTACCAAGCTGGACCTCAGAGGGGCCTACAAACTGATCTGCATATGCCATGGAGACGACTGGAGGACGGCCTTCAACACCGGAGATGGTCGCTACGAATTCTGGGTCATGCCGTTCGGGATCTCCTCTACTCATGTGTTGTTGTCTACCTGGATGACATCCTGATCTACTCTCCACACACCGGAGGAGTGTCTGCCAGGTCCTCTAGAGACTCAGGCAGAACAGGCACCAAGTTTGAGAAGTGTGTCTTTGAGCAACCCTCCCTGCCCTTCCTTGGCTATATTGTCTTGGCCAGCGGTCTGAAGATGGATCCAGAAAAGTTAGCCTCTTTTCTCAAATGCCTTCGACCGACGTAGAGGTTAAGGCGATACAACGGTTCCTGGGGTTCGCTAACTATTACTGCCAATTTATTCCACACTTCTCATCTCGTTTGGCTCCCATCTCAGCTCTGACCCGAAAGGGAGTCAACTCCATGGATTGGCCTCCAGAGGCGAAGGAGGCTTTTGCTTCACTAAAGAAAGCCTTCTCTTCTGTGCCTGTGCTCCATCGACCTGTCATGGACAAACACTTCTTCCTCGAGGTGGATGCTTCCTCCACAGGTGCTGCGGCAGTTCTCTCCCAGAAGTCTTCCACTGGGCAAATGGTCTCCTGTGGCTTTTTCTTGAAGATTTTTTCTACTTCCGAGAGAAACTATTCCATTGGGGATCGAGAGTTGCTGGCAATCAAGTTAGCTCTGCCAGAGTGGCAACATCTGCTCGAGGGAGCAGTCCACCAGGTCGCTATATTCACCGACCATAAGAACCTAGCCTACCTCCAGTCTGTACAGAGGCTGAATCCCCTCCAGGCCAGGTGGTCCTTGTTCTTCGCACGATTGAATTTCGTTCTTCTTTTTCGCCCTGCCAGCAAGAACATCAAGGCCCATGCACCCTCTAGGGCTTCTCTTCCCTCTGACTTGGAGGAAGAGCCTCAGCACATCATTGAGTCATCCAGAATGGTGTCTGTGGCCTCTGTCAAACTGTCTCAGGTTTCCCCCGGTAAGACATTGGTATCCAGTACGGACAGGAGGTGAGTTCTTCAGTGGGGTCACTCTTCCAAGTTGGCCGGTCATGCCGAGCGGATGAAAACTTTGCAACTCATTTCCCATCACTATTCGTGGCCTACCATGGGAAAAGACATCTTGGAGTACATCTTGGCTTGCCCCTCCTGTGCCTGAAACAAAACTGCAAAGCACTTTCCATCCGGATACCTTCTGCTGCTTCCTATTCCTTCAGTACCGTTGTAGCACATTGCTATGGACTTCATTACAGACCTTCCGGTCTCCTCTGGCTGCTCCATTATCTGTGTTGTGGTGGATAGTTTTTCCAAGATGGCTCACTTTATTCCTCTGCCAGGTCTTCCTTCTTCTCCTGAACTTGCCGACTACTTCATTCAGCATATGTTCTGCCTCTATGGGTTTCCCCTCCACATTGTGTCTGACAGGGGTGTCCAGTTCACTTCTAAGTTTTAGAGGGCGACCTGTAAATTTGTGAATGTGAAGCTGGATTTCTCTTCTGCTTATCATCCCCAATGCAATAGTCAGGTGGAGAGGATCAATCAGAACATGTCCATGATCCTGCATCATGTCATCAATGTGAGTCACGATGGCTGGGTCAAGGTACTACCGTGGGTGGACTTCTCCTATAACAACCATGTAAGTGAGTCCTCTGCTAAGTCTCCCTTCCAGATAGTGTTTGGACTCCAACTCGGAATCCCTCTTCCTATCCCTGGGTCTTTGGGCATTCCAGCTGCTGACGCCCTTACTGAGATTTTCCCTAAAGTGTGGAGAGACACCAAGACCACTCTAGAAAGAGCATCTCAGTGTACGCAGAAGCATGCCGACAAGAGACGCCTGGATGCTCTGACCTTTCAGCCTGGGGATAAAGTGTGGCTCTCCTCCAAGTACATTAATCTGAAGATGCTATCCTACAAATTTGAACGTTGCTTCATTGGTCCCTTCGAGGTCATAAAACAAATTAATGCTGTTTCTTACAAGTTGAAATTGCCTGCCTCATTGCGTGTGCCTAACTCCTTTCATGTTTCCTTCCTCAAACCGGTAATCTTGAGCTCTTTCTTTAAGGACCCGGGTATCACCCCTGATCCCTTCAGCGAGGAGGATGTCTTTGAGGTAGAGAATATTTTTGCCACAAAAAGGGTAAGGGGAAAGAACTTTTTCTTGGTAGATTGGAAAGGCTTCGGTCCTAAGGAGAGGTTATGGAAGCCCAAAGAGAATATTCAGGCACCTCTCCTACTGGAAAGTTTTTTTCCAGGCTTAAAGAAGAGGGGGCGTAAAGGGGGGTACTGTAGCACCGACGCCCTTGCATAGTGTCGGTCCCCTTCCCCTGCAGGGACGCCACCATACTCTCCATTCCCGGCCCAATCCTCAGGACCCATCTGTTACTTTGGGATCTGTGCCTCGGTACGATTCCCAGCAGGGACACCAAATCTCTGAAGTGCTTGTCCCATGTCCCGCGCTTCCTTCCTCTGCTGCTGCTTCCTGGACTCTGCATGCGGCCCACAGGTCTCCAGGCACGGATCTGAGAGTGTGTGCGCATGCACTCCCAGTGTCTTAAGAAGACAGCGCAATAATTTCTTAAAGGGTTTCAACCTGTGGCTGAGTGACTTGTACTAATTCAGGCACCTCTGTCCTATGTCCTAAGATAGGTGCCTGAGCAACAAGTGCTTCCTGTTGTTATCCCTGGGTTCTCCATAGCAGCGTGCCTGTGTTCTGCCAGTATCTTCTCAGTGCGCTAGCCTGACTTTCCACACCTCCATGGATAACGCCAGTGCCTCCTGCGCCTCTCCGTGCCAGATGCTGCCCACTACCCGATTTGGCCACTCGCCTTCTGCCATGTTCTCTGCTACCTCCAGTCCTGCCAGCCCGCTTGTCTAGCTGGGTCAGCTTCCACGTGTCCGGGGTCTATCTGGACACCTTGTGCCCCCCGAGTATTTCAATCTTACTTTGTTTGAGGGGTCTTACTATGGGTGTTTTAGGTTAACATAGTCACGCCCCCTTCGAAGCCATCCAGACAGTGGTCCCGTGGTTCCACAAAAATTTCAATAAACGAATATACACTTCAACATCTGTGCCTCCATTTCCATTTGTTACAATTTATGTTTGTAGTGATGTCTATTAGCATAATAATCACAGTTAGGGCTCAATTCCCCTTGCGATGAAATTGGATAAATGCAATCCGATAAAAAAATTGGATTGCATTCGGACCAATGTTATTCTATCATTGTGTGTTCATCTGCGTTTGGTTTCCAGATTAGATAGGATCACGATCGGATGGGAAAAAAAATTGCAGCATGCTGCAGTTGAAATCTGAAATCGGATTGCATCCCATGATAGAATTCAATTGGTGCGAGAAAAAAAATCACACTGCACTCGGACCATACGAGTGGTGTCGAATTTTTGCACACTGATCGCATTTGAAAAGCCGGCAATTTATGTGCAGCTTACAGTAAAATCACACTGACAGGTTAGAATAGGATTGAATAGATATATATACACACAGAATACATATATCTACATATATACATGCTCAAAAATAAAGGGAACACTTAAACAACAGAATATAACTCCAAGTAAAGCAAACTTCTGTGAAATAAAACTGTCCACTTAGGAAGAAACACTGTTTGCCAACCAATTTCACATGCTGTTGTGCAAATGGAATAGAAAACAGATAGAAATTATTGGCAATTATCAAGACACACTCTGCAAGTGGAGACCACAGACCACATCTCAGTACCAATGCTTTCTGGCTGATGTTTTGGTCACTTTTGAATATTGGTTGTGATCTGATACTTGTGGTAGTATGAGACGAACTCTACAACCCACACAAGTGGCTCAGGTAGTGCAGCTCATCCAGGATGGCACATCAATGCGAGCTGTGGCAAGAAGGCTTGCTGTGTCTGTCAGCGTAGTGTCCAGAGGCTGAAGGCACTAAAAGGAGACAGGCCAGTACACCAGGAGATGTGGAGGGGCCGTAGGAGGGCAACAGCCCAACAGCAGGACCGCTGCCTCAGCCTTTGTGCAAGGAGGAACAGGAGGAGCACTGCCAGAGTCCCGCAAAAGGACCTCCAGCAGGCCACAAACAGTTAGAAACTGACTCCATGAGGATGGTCTCAGTGCCTGACATCCACAGATGGGGGTTGTGCTCGTAGCCAACACTGTGCAGGACGCCTGGCATTTGCCATAGAACACCAGGATTGGCAAATTCGCCACTGGCACCCTGTGCTCTTCACAGATGAAAGCAGGTTCATGCTGAGCACATGTGACAGAGTCTGGAGACGTCGTGGAGAGCGATCTGCCTGCAACATCCTTCAGCATGACCCATTTGGCAGTGGGTCAGTAATGGTGTGGGTTGGCATTTTTTTGGAGGGCCGCACAGCCCTTCATGTGCTCGCCAGTGGTAGCCTGACTGCCATTAGGTACCGAGATGAGATCCTCAGACCCCTTGAGAGACCATATGCTGGTGCGGTTGGCCCTGGGTTCCTCCTAATTAAGGACAATGCAAGACCTCATGTGGCTGGAGTGTGTCAGCAGTTCTTGCAAGATAAAGGCATTAAAGCTATGGACTGGCCCGCCCATTCCCCAGACCTCAATCCGATTGAACACATCTGGGACATCATGTCTCACACCATCCACCAAAGTCACGTTGCACCACAGACTGTCCAGGCTGTTGGCAGATGCCATGTCTGGGAGGAGATCCCTCAGAAGACCATCCGCTGACTCATCAGGAGCATGCCCAGGCATTGTAGAGAGGTCATACAGGCACGTGGAGGCCACACCCACTACTGAGCATCATTTCCTTGTCTTGAGGAATTTCCACTGAAGTTGGATCAGCCTGTAACTTAATTTTCCACTTTGAGTTTGAGTGTCATTCCAACTCCAGACCTGGGTGGGATATTAGTTGAGATTTACGCTGATAATTTTTAGGTTGTATTGTTCTCAACACATTCCAGTATGTAATGAATAAAGATTTACAACTGGAATATTTCATTCAGTGATATCTAGGATGTGGGATTTTAGTGTTCCCTTTATTTTTTTGAGCAGTATATATAGATGTCAGTGACACATACATATGTATATAAACTGTATGTACAGTATATATGTTACATAGATAAATACATTGAAGAAAAGCTGGCAATTTATGTGCCGCATACTGTAATATCACAGCGTGACAGGTTAGAATAGAATGGATAGAATAGATATATACACATAGAATACACAGATACAGTTATATGAAAAAGTTTGGGCACCCCTATTAATCTTAAGCTTAATGTTTTATAAAAATTGTTTTTTTTGCAACAGCTATTTCAGTTTCATATATCTAATAACTGTTGGACACAGTAATGTTTTTGCCTTGAAATGAGGTTTAATGTGCAATCTGCATTCAAACATAATTTGACAGGTGCATAAGTATGGGCACCCTTATCATTTTCTTGTTTTAAATACTCCTACCTACTTTTTACTGACTTACTAAAGCACTTTTTTTTGTTTTCTAACCTCGTTGAGCTTTGAACTTCATAGCCAGGTGTATGCAATCATGAGAAAAGCTACTTAAAGTGGCCACTTGCAAGTTGTTCTCCTGTTTGAATCTCCTCTGAAGAGTAGCATCATGGGCTCCTCAAAACAACTGTCTAATGATCTGAAAACAAAGATTATTCAACATAGTTGTTCAGGGGAAGGATACAAAAAGCTGTCTCAGAGATTTAACCTGTCAATTTCCACTGTGAGGAACATAGTAAGGAAATGGAAGAACACAGGTACAGTTCTTGTTAAAGCCAGAAGTGGCAGGCCAAGAAAAACATCAGAAAGGCAGAGAAGAAGAATGGTGAGATCAGTCAAGGACAATCCTCAGACCACCTCCAGAGAGCTGCAGCATCAACTTGCTGCAGATGGTGTCACTGTGCATCGTCGGTCAACTATACAACGCACTTTGCATAAGGAGTAGCTGTATGGGAGAGTGATGCAAAAGAAGCTGTTTCTGCAAGCACGCCACAAACAGAGTCGGCTGAGGTATGCAAAAGCACATTTGGAGAAGCCAATTTCTTTTTGGAAGAAGGTCCTGTGGACTGATGAAACCAAGATTGAGTTGTTTGGTCATACAAAAAGGCGTTATGCATGGCGGCCAAAAAACACAGCATTCCAAGAAAAACACTTGCTACACACAGTAAAATTTGGTGGAGGTTCCATCATGCTTTATGGCTGTGTGGCCAATGCCGGCACCGGGAATCTTGTTAAAGTTGAGGGACGCATGGATTCCTCTCAGTATCAGCAGATTCTTGACAATAATGTTCATGAATCAGTGACAAATTTGAAGTCACGCAGGGTATGGATCTTTCAGCAAGACAATGATCCAAAACACCGCTCCAAATCTACTCAGGCATTCATGCACAGGAACAATTACACTGTTCTGGAATGGCCATCCCAGTCCCCAGACCTGAATATCATTGAACATCTGTGGGATCATTTGAAGAGGGCTGTCCATGCTCGGCAACCATCAAACTTAACTGAACTGGAATTGTTTTGTAAAGAGGAATGGTCCAGGATCCAGGAACTCATTAAAAGCCACAGGAAGCGACTAGAGGCTGTTATTTTTGCAAAAGGAGGATCTACTAAATATTAATGACACTTTTCTGGTGGGGTGCCCATACTTATGCACCTGTCAAATTTTGTTTGAATGCAGATTGCACATGTTCTGTTAGTACAATAAACCTCATTTCAAGGCAGAAACATTACTGTGTCCAACAGTTATTAGATATATGAAACTGAAATAGCTGTTGCAAAAAAAACAATTTTTATAAAACATTAAGCTTAAGATTAATAGGGGTGCCCAAACCTTTTCATATAACTGTATATAGATGTTAGTGACACACACATATATATGTATATATATATATTGCATACATAGAAGAAAAGCCAGCAATTCAGCAGCCGCATAGTGTAAAATCACAGCAGGAGCCGACAGGATAGAAGAGATGGATTACATACAGTAAGAACACATAGAATAGGTAGATATACAGATGTCTGTGACAAATACAATTAGTACAGTGTGTGTGCAGCTTACTGCACATGTATTTAATTAATAAAAGATTATTTTTCTGAAATAGATGGCGTGGGCTCCTGCATAGTTTTGTTAACCAGCACAGGAAAAGCCAATGACTGGAGGCAGATTTTTATAGCCTGGGAAGGGGGTAATACCCATTAAGCTTCCCAGGCTATTAATATCAGCTCTCAGCTGTAAAATTAGTCTTTACTGGCTATTAAACCCCCAAAAAATAATGTGGGATCCCCTATAGTTAATAACCAGCAATGGCTATGCAAACAGCTGAGGGTTGATAATGATAGTCTAGGAAGGGGTCATGGATACTGCCCTCCCCAGGCTAAAAACATCAGCTCTCAACTACCCCTGAAAAGGCACATCTCTAAGATGTGCCAATTCTGGCACTTAGCCTCGCTCTTCCCACTTGCCCTGTAGCGGTGGTAAGTGAGGTGATAGTTGGGTGGTAGATGTCCCCTTTGTATTGTCAGGTGACATCAAGCGTGGTTAGTAATGGAGAGGTGTTAATAAGATGCCCCCATTACTAACCCCATAGTCACATTGTATGAAAACACAGAAACCCAGATAAAAGTCCTTTAATTGAAAGAATGGCACAGACTCCTATAACAATCTTAATTAAACCATATTTACGACGTTGCCCATTCCCTTGATGCCCTTATTATCTGCAAAAGAGTTAAAAAAAAACAAGGTATGACAGCGTGGGAACTGCAGAGCTCCGGTCTACAGTAATGTACTTACCACCGATCAGAGTCTGTTTCCTGTGCTGTCACACAGATGACAGTGTAGGAAATGCCGGTTGTTCATGCCCCTCATTCATTTGAATGAGGTCCAGGTTCAAGTTCGGGTACCGTTCTGATACCCGAACTGAACTTTTTTTAATGTTCGGCTGCACCCGACGGACCTGAATATCCACAGGTCCTCCCATCATTAGTAGTGAGGAAACAATAGTGAATTAAAGTATATTAGAACATAGATTATTACATTAAATAGACAAACATTTATGATGAAAATAAATGTTTGCTTCTGACCACTGCTTTAAGGAGGGTTAAATAATGTTATTATGTACATGCCATAATTTAACATTTCAATATTTTTACTAAAATCGTTAGATAGGTTTTCCAGCAGGAATCTCCTGCTGTGTAAAATATTATGTGGATGTCCTTTCGCTTACACATTTTCTCTTTATGTTTAACTTCTGATATTAGCTTACATTCAATTGCGGAATAGTAACTATATACAGAAAAACCTAAAAAAATCTAAGAAAAATTTGCATTTAACCCCAATTTGTAAATACACCCTAACTAACTTTCTATTAACCATTATGATTGCATGTAAAATGATGAGACCGGCACAATTAAAGAAGAAACTAAACAGAAAACAAAACTTAAATCCTATAAAATTGGCTAAAAAGTAATATTTTACAGCTCAGTTTAAAAAAAAAAAAACAGGAATATGTAAAAAAAATAGTTATATATGTTGATTTTACATAAGATATGCCACTTTTAACACCCCATCTCCTGCAGAGAGGCCATCTGTTCTGTATGCCGAGACATTATTTATGGGAATGCTATATTAATATTTTAGTAACTAGTGACAAGACTGATGAATTTAATAGGAAGCATATCTCTTAGGTACTTTGTGTCTGATTACTGTTAATTATTCTGAGAAAAATGAATTATTACCGTATTTAATTGCATAATTTTTTCCACTTTTTACAGAACAGGACCAATAAAATATAAGGGTATGTGACCGTGCTTTTTTGCAGCGTTTATTTTTCCATATGAAAAATGCAGAATGTTGCCAGGAAAAACAAGATGTACATCACGCACAATTTTGATGTGTTTTTAATGCTTATTTATGCATTTTTAGGCATAGAATTGACATGTTGCGGTTTTTACAAAAGTGCACTGCAGCACAAAAATCATAAGTAAAGAAAGCGCAGTGTGTGAGATTTTCGAAATCTCATTTACCGTAGATTGCGTACATTTTGGCTCTGTCAACGGGAGCACCTAAAATGCTTCCTAGCATCTTTACACTGAAAGGCGTAATATACTTCAATACAGAAGTATTGCCGTGTATTATTGAAATAATCAAAAGGTACGAAGCTTCAGTCCCCTGGTGGAAATTTTTTTCCTTTGAACAAGACTCCCAAAAATAATGAATAAAAAGGGATCAAAAAATAATTCTGCAAAGAACAAGACCACATAGCTATGTTGGGAAATAGATTACAAAAAATGGAACAGCACAATACCAATTGGCGGGTGCCCAGGCCAGCAATGCATCCAATACTTGCCCCAATCCAGACAGAAGAAAAAGAGAAGGCAGCACTCCATTGAGTTAAATGTGAAAAAGTGGATTTTATTTAGATCCACATAGCATGGCGACTTTTTGGCTCACACTGAGCCTTTCCCAAGCAGTGAGTCTCACACACAGGTGAGTATATGTAGGTATTATTTAACAATCAACAATCATTCATAATAACAGTATAAACTAAAAAAAAACATGATCTTTTATAATTCATATGGTTTTATCTATTGTGCAGTGACCATATGTCCTGTGAATCCTTCAAAAAGTGCTTTGTGCGTACAGTGCTTTATAAATACATATAGAACAGCTTGATGTCCCTTTAAATATAACTATCATCATAGTAAGTGCAGCTGTGAACATGGAGGACGCCATGAACGCAGTGTCCGGTGTTCTATGATACCAACTGCGCATGCATGAGCGCCTCATTTCAGAAACATAAGCTGCTGGCCAATCACAGTATGTGTGTGGCACATTTCTTGTTTGCACATGCGCACATCCCCATTCCGGATGTCTGGGTGCTATCTTAGGTGGGGCACAAGTTCTGAGAGCCTCTTACAGCGCACCCACCCTCTATAGGGCAGTTCTTCCCATCCGCTTCTCCTATTTCCGGGAGGTGTCAGTGCCACAATAAATGTAGTTAACTGATCCCATTGTGATGTGTCTGAAAATCTCTTCTTCCTATTAGTCATCGGTATATCTACAACAATTTACTTATATTCTCATATTTCACCTACTGTATATATTCTTTATCATATATTTCTTGGGAAATAACAATGTTATGAGGCTTTGAATGCAACTACACAAAAACAAGTAAAAAAAACCAAAACATGCCAAAATCACAAAAATGCACAATCGCTCGCTCATTTGCATGCTGCGAGGTTCAGCTGAGCGATCAGTCACAATCTGTGGCCGCACCCTAAGGCCTCTTTCACACATCCGTTTTTTAGAATCAGTCACAATCCGGCGTTTTTAGAAAAAAACGAATCCAGCAAATGTTGCTGCTGGATCCGTTTTTTTCCCATAGACTTGTATTAGCGATGGATTGTGATGGATGGCATTCCATTTAATCCATCGTTTGACGGATCCGTCCTAAACTCGTTGTCAGTCGGCAGGAGACAACGGACCTAGGAACAGTTTTTGTGTATGTCGAAAAATCGGCCAGCGACGGATCCTAATGGAAGCCTATGGGCGCAGGATCCGTTGCTGTCCATCAGAAGACGGAATCCAGTGACTGATTCCTTTTTTTTTTTTAAACAGAGCATGAAGAATTTATATTCCTTTAATTTAACCCATTTTTCCTTTCAGGGAGAAAATATTCTCTCTCTCTCATTCTGTTTCTTTAAATTCGGCTGCAGCTGCTTCAACGGATCAGTCAAAAAAACAGATCCAGTGCATCAGTTTTTTACAATCGGCACAGGATCCGTCTTTCAACACTTTGACGGATTGTGACTGATTCTAAAAAAGGATGTGTGAATGAGGCCTAAGACATACTGCTCATGTACCCAATGAGGGTAATTTAAAGGGAATCTGTTAGCAGGTTTTTACTACCTCATCTGAGAGAAGCATAAAAGCAAAGGGATAAGGCAAAGAGACCCTGAATCCAACAATGTTTCACTAAGATTTCTGGAGCAGCCATTCTGACACCGTCAGAGTTTCTAAATTTAGCAATGCAGCACAGCTGAGAAAACTAAGCCCGCCCACTCCAAGCTTTGCATATACATTGTCCATAGACAGTGAGCTGCTTAACACAGGAGGGGGTGGAGTCGGACTAGTAAGAGCGTGCCAGTTAGTCACAGCAATGATAATCACCAAGTGATAAAACCTTCAGTTTAAATAAATAACAGCACACAGCTTGACTTGTGAAACATTGTTGATTTCTATGTTTTAACCCCTACATCATGCTGTCCTCAGATTTCACAGCAAAAACTGCTGATAGATTCCCTCTAAAGATTCTAAAATAATTCCTATGCACTTTCTGTTAGAAATTTTCACAACTTTGAAGATCTTTGCTTGCAAATTATCATTAGCGACTTTGATTGTTTACTTCTCTGGACGAAAATGCTTCTCTATCATTGTGCAGAGACAGCTTCCTTTAATGGGAAATTGTCAGTTTATTCATACTGCCAAATCCATGGGCAAAATGAATCAGCATCTGGCTGCACCTGGCTGAGTGTTTCAGAAAAAACATACTGGGCTGCAATCATGCAGCTAGACTCTGATTGTGCTGTTTGTAGTTTGGGCAGCATTAATTGACTGACAGATAGGAGCTTAGCTGCAGTAGCAGAGAATGGCTACTACATAGTGTTTTGAGCTGTGTGATGTTCTGGCTCCATACCCTGAACTTCCGGCAGCTTCAGCACCTGGTATCTGCTGACTGATGTGGCTGCTTGGAGTTTGACCCTACCAATTTCATATTAATAAGGGCAATTCATCAATATCTAAATTTTAGACAACCCCCTTAGGATTCCTGAATTTTAATTTTAAAGATCAGAAACTTCACTGTTAAGGAAAACCTGACAATTTATAAATGCTTCCCAATTCACATGCAGCATTTATCAGACCCTGGCTGCAGGGGCATACATAGAGATTATGGGGCCCCATATTGGAAGTTCTAATTGCCCAACCCCCCCAAAAAAAAATATTCAGTGGGGCATATAAGTGCATAGCTCAAAACTTTTCAGCCCTTTTCAGCAAACATCAACACTGTATAATAGCCCACCCTTGCACTCCAAACAGTATAAAGGCCCCCACAAAGCCTTCCGAGCAGTATAATGGCCAGAACATAGCCCTCCAAAGAGTATAATGGACAGAACATATCCCTCCAAACAGTGTAATGCCACCCCACATATCCCTACAAACAGTATAATGCCCCCCCATATATCATTTCAAACAGTATACGCCCCACCACATTGCCCTCCAAAAAATATAATGTCTCCCACATAGCCCTTCAAACAGTATAATAACTTCCACATAGGCTTCCATAAAACGTAATGAGCGCCACATGTCCTTCCATATAATGTAATGGGTCCCTCATAGCCTTACTTATAATGTAATGGGCCACACATTGCCTTCCTTGAAATGTCATGGCTTCACATTGCCTTCCATATAATGTAATGGGCCCCACATAGTGTTCCATTTAATGTAATGGCACCACATAGCCTTCTATATTATGTAATGGTCCCTTCACAGCCTTCCATGTCATGACCCCACATTGCCTTCCCTGTAATGTAATGGGTCCCACATAGCCTTCCTTATAATGTAATGGGCCACACATTGCCTTCCTTGAAATGTCATGGCTTCGCATTGCTTTCCATATATTCTAATGGGCCACACATTGCCTTCCATATTTTGTAATGGGCCCCACATAGCCTTCCATATAATGCAATGGGCTCCACATAGCTTTCCATATAATGTAATGGGCCCCACATAGCGTTCCATTTAATGGAATGGCACCACATAGCCTTCTGTATTATGTAATGGTCCCTACATAGCCTTCATGTCATGATCCCTCATTGCCTTCCATATATTGTAATGGGCCCACATTGCCTTTCATATAATGTAATGGGCCCACATTGCCTTAAATATAATGCAATAGCCCTATAATACCGTCCATATAATGTATTGGGTCCACAATACCTTAAATATAGTGTAATGGCCACATAAAGATTTCCATATAATGTAATGGGCCTCACATTGTCTTCCATATAATGTAATGGCCTCACAATGTACTCATTGATTAAAAAATATAAAGAAATAAAATACTCACCTTTTCCTGTTCACGGCTGCTCTGGTCTCCTCAGCGTGTCTTTTGCAGCTCTGCACTGTTCGGCACAGTGGGTGGGTTGTAGTAATGCAGAGGCAGAGTGATTTAGTAGGAAACATCAGCTAACACTCTATTCTCCATCATTCCTTTTAACTGTATTGGCATGTAGGATGCCAATACTGTTGAAAGTGCAATGCCAGGCAGGTGGTTCCAGTGTCTGCGCTGATACCTGGCCCCCTGACTTACTGGCCCCATAGCAGAGACGTTGCTTGCTGTCATATGTGATACACCTCTGACTGGCTGTATGATATCAGCCATGTATGGATGTCTCAATATAAAGACAAGAAAACAAGTGCATATTCAACCAGACCAAGCAGGTAGTTATTGTGGTCAAATTGTCTTTATTGTAGATTGGGACTGGAATAGTTGGGCAGAAGATGATCTGGTAGACTTTATAAATAGGATACATCGACAATTGCTGTTTCACAGTTGCATTCTGGTTGGTGAATGATTTCTGATAAATGTATTAATATCTTCCAGGCTTTGTTACATACACAGTTCTGTAAAATAGAACATTGTATACAAAGTACAGCATTTAGACATTGCTCTATGGGTCTTTAGATTGATGGAAAGTCACTGAAGGGACGTTCATCTGCTTCTTTCTGAAAAACAGAAATAGTTATAGATTATTAAACTGTTAGACAGACAAAGGTTTTTCCAGATAAATCTGTGGGACAAAGAAATGTTGCATCAGATGCTGTATGTACGGAGGGATTTCACAATGCATTTAGAGGACAATATCTACTTACATCTGATTGAGGCCACGTCACTCCATACCAGGAGCTATAAGGCCTCCATGCATTTCAGGAACGGTCCTCATGGTGACTAGGGATATACATTTTTTTAGTTGCTTGAAATAATCATGTCATATCCTAATACTTCTCTAGGATGCAATTCAAGCCCTTGTTTACAAGGTAAGGTTGCCACCTGATTGTTTATTAGATCTTTTGAAATTCTCTCCGCAGCGCTTCACACTATAATTAGTTGCAAGTGCTTCTAATTATTCTATTACTGTCCATTTGGAAGCTGGAGGTCACATTGTATAAACCACAGGAGTTGGGAATACAAGTGTTGAACAGAATAGCAACAGAATATCAATTACCTCCTTTTAAATGTCCATGTACAAGCCTCGGTCATTTAGACATGTTCTGGATTCCTTTCTAACATGCCCTTTAATTCATAGGTATGGGATATCAACCGTCAAAGCACTTACCCTACACTTTATCAATGAATGGTGGAATTAACTGGAAGCATTTGTTGCAAAATTAAGTAATTCTACTCTTGAGAATTCTAAAAATAGCATGATATTTAGCCGAAGGTTGGACGGCCCTCACCTATCATGTTTTTAAACATCTAGCTATTGGCAAGAGGGTCTGCTAAGGAAGATGAGAGGATGCGTATAAGGTTAACTTGTAACGTTGCCTGTGTCACCCAAGGCTCAGGAAGAAGCACATTTATATTTTGATACTTTGCCAAGATGCGGCATGTTATTAATCACCACGTTTAATTTGATGATGTTGGCATTTTGCACACGTAACAAACTGTGAAGGATTACAGCACCCAGGACATGTATAAGACACTTTCATCATTGCTTATTTTTAATATTGCGGTCACTAAGATCATTCTGACTCACATTTCCATGTGCTAAGGTAGTTAGATATGTTTCGCAAAAGAAAGGAAGGATCAAGAGCATTGAACCATCAGGTTTATGGCTATTATGTTCAAAGTGCCACCTTCAGAAGACTAGGCACTTACCGATCAATTTTATTCGTTTTCTTTGCTTGATTGGATAGATTGTTTTTGAATGTTTTACATACATTTCTTCTAAGCATGCATGTACAACAAGTGGGAAAAGTCTTATTTTTGAATCTTCTCTTTTAACTAGCTAAACAATGGGAATAAGTACAGGGAATCGTTTTCGCGATCAGCAGCAGGACCACTGTTGTAATAAAACATTGGGTTTCCAACGCAACAGCCGGGATAAGAGAGAATTCTAATCTCAGGAGGTTTAGCCTCTCAGACCACATCAACCATACATATTAAAAAATAAGTGGCATCAAGTACAGTAATCAGATGTCTTGAATTGCAGCAGGACCACAACTGTAATATAAAGTCCAGTTCTTGTCGCAACTGCTGAGATCTGAGAAAAATCTGATCCTGGCGGTCTAACCTCTTAGAAACAGCAGTATTTTCTGCAAACGAGTATATCTCATAAACTAATGCAATTAAGGGAGTATGGAGAAAAAGGTTATTCTTATTCACAGCATATCAATGCTTGATCAACGGGAACAGCCAGCTAATGCAGAGATACAGTGTAAAGACCACACCAAGTGAAATATTGCAGGATTTGAGTGTTGTTTACCGTAGTTTAAGTTTAGGTCCTTCAATGATCATAGCCGCACGCAGGAGCTATCCACAAAATGTTAACTGTTTTCAGTTTAGTTATAATAAACAATGTTAATTAAAATGTATCTGTAAAATAACATTTTATTCTAGAATATCATTTTAATGTTGAATCACTTACTTGCTGTGCTTTTTTTCATGTAGAGCAATCAAGATTAGGAGGAGTAAGAGGGTTAAGAATCCAAAGACACACCCAAGGACAATGCCTAAAGTATTATCTGAAAGAAAAAAACAAGAATCATTGTTTCCAAGTACCAACTACCTGAGTAATAGCTTAGAAATAGAACTACTTTATTGCTATACATAGTAAGGAATTGGATACAATTCAGTGAATTTACATTTATGGATGTGAGGACAATCATTGCCTTTTTTTTTATTACTGTATATACTCGAGTATAAGCTGAGTTTTTCAGCAAATTTTTTTGTGCTGAAAACGTCCCCCTCGGCTTATACATGAGTCATTGTCCCAGAAAGACAGTGGGGGAGGGGGAGCAACGGGTCACAGTGGCAGGAGCCAGCGGCTGCGAATAAAGCCTGTGCCAAATGCTAAAGAGAAATATAGTCCGCACAGTTGGAGCTGCCGGCTTCCAGCACGCATCCTACTTACCTTCCCTTAGCACCCTCACTTTATCTCATTCCGGTGCCAGCAGCTCGTCCGGCCAAGCTATCACGTGTCACCGCTCATTAAGGTAATTAATATTCTCCTCTCTCCACTCTCATAGGTGTGGAATGAATATTCATTACCTTAATGATTGGGGATACGTGATCGCTCAGCCAGAAGAGGTGCTTGCACCAGAACGAGATGCAGCGAGGGCACGCAGAGAAGGTAAGTAGGATGTGTTTTTTGTTTTATAGGAACTATGCATACAATGACAGGGATGGGGAGCCAAGCATACCAGGATAAGGATGAGGGGACAATGCATACCCGGCTTTTACTCGAGTCAATAAGTTTTCCCAGTTTTTCGTGGCAAAATTAGGTGCCTCGACTTATACTCGGGTCGACACGAGTATATACGGTAAATCTATTCTAGTGTCATCTTTAAAAAAAGTTTCAATTTTTTAATATTAATAAGATAGCCAATCAAAGTGTTAATTTTAGGGATACTACCCCAAGACCATTAATGTCCAGCTAGAACACAGTGTCCAATTAACTGTAGTTTTAAAAACAGTGCCAATTTGTTGTTTTGGTTTTTTTTTGGTGTCTGGTCCCGCAATTCATTGCTTGCCTGCATTCAATATTAAAACCTGGAAATCAATTACATAGTAGTCAACTTAAAACATTACTATTCTGTTTCCTACAACACTCCACAAAAACACTGCATAGAAGGAAAATGCTATGTGGTACCACCAAAGTACCAAGTTTACCAACAAAACTTAAAGGTATTGTCTAGGCTTGGGGCTCATGTCTGCAGTCACTATATGCGTGTGGGGTCAGGATTCTCTGATGTTGGTAGAGGGCGCGTGACCGCAAGTATGCGACTTGCATATATGAGGTCACGTGCCGACTAGACGCATGTGGCCTCAGTCAAAACAAGGGAAATAAAGGAGGCCAAACGCGTCTAATAGGAATGTGGCTGTAAGTTTGTATCATAATGACCACCCACAGCCGACACATAGAATCCTGACAGCATGCACTGTGCAGGCTGTGAGGATTCAGTAGTTTGCAGTGACATAGAGTGACTGCAAACTTGGGACCAAAGCCTGGACAAATCCTGTAAACCCATCCTGACATCCACAGTGTAAATATATGGTTCTGTTGCTAAATACATGTTCAGTGGCATGATGTCATTGGCTCAGTAGATGATAATGGGTCACTAGCAATGGGTGTGAACTGTAAGGATAGGTTCGCACAAGTATATGCAACATCGTCTGCTTTTCATACAGTAAAAAGATGATGTAATGGAAATAATTGTCATGGATCTGTGAAAAACATATGACATATTGATGGTAACTTGTATGTAATTCAGGCTTTGCACACCTAAACAGATTAAGGTAGTGTATGCTATGATTTTTTATCTGAAGACCATAGGTCCATGTGTTAGAACTGTCATGTAAACTACCATATTGACTTGCCTTGGTCCATGTTCGGTTCATGTATGCTACCATTTTTGCATATGGACAGCACACAGATATGTACTATGCTGATCTGAAGGAACCCTAACAAACAGCTGCAATACCAGGAACAGATTAACCGGTAACTTTTTTTCTGCCTGTTGCTGCTTATTTCTACTCTCCTTCAAACAAGAATTATTAAAAGTTTGAAAACATTATACGTACCTTAAAATGTTTCAATTGAAAAATAGAATTAATCTTTCAAAGAATAAATCATCATATGGCTACACTGGTGCAGCGCACCAGAGATCTGGTCGTTGCAGTATGACACTCTGCCACTAAGGCTACTTTCACACTAGCATCGGAATCTCCCCGTCGCAATGCGTCGGGGAGAGATTCCAACGCTAGCGTTTAACGCATTGCACAATGGAGGCAGCGGATGCATTTCTCTGGCGCATCCGCTGCCCCATTGTAAGGTGCGGGGAGGTGGGGGCGGAGTTCCGGCCGCGCATGCGCGGTCGGAAAAAGCGGTCCGTCAGGAGCAAAAAACTTTATATGTAGCGTTTTTTGCTCCCGACGGTCCGCAAAAGCACGACGCATCCGATGTGTGGCAATCCGTCGCAAATGCGTTGTCAATACAAGTCTATGGGGAAAAAACGCATCCTGAAAGCACTTTTGCAGGATGCGTTTTTTCTGCAAAACGATGCATTGTGACGGATTGCAGAAAACACTAGTGTGAAAGTAGCCTTAGGGGAGTGATGGTACGTCTGATGGCACTGAAGGAATTCTACTGACCAGGTATCACCAGCACACATTACACTTCACACTCCGGCCACTAGGGGGAGCAAAGGGCTTTATTTATTGGGCCACTTCTCACACTGGTAAAACTAGGGATTGGATAGGAAGTTAGTCAGAAGCTGACTGGGTTGGATTCGGGCAACATCCCATGGCAGAGGGTGTTGCAGGGAGAAGACATAGGGGGGTCCCTGTCAGGCGTGGGAACCTGGCAGGCAGCTAGCGACCAGAATAGAACATTACGGAACCGCGCCTGCTCACCCCGCGGCGGTATCCTAAGAAAGAGACACGAAGCGAAGGATATTGTGGAACAGTGAGAAACGAGATAAAGCACAAAGGAGAACCAGTAGGAGTCATGCCGTGAGACCGAGGCAACATCCTACTGAGGCACGTAGCCGGTGGCCGGAACACCGAGGGAGTAACTGACTCTACACTTTACTTCAAACTCCGCAGGACAGTTAATTATAGGTTGGCTGTCTCACCTAGACACCTACGAAGACATAGGGGGCAACTGTGGGAGAGGGGCGTCTCTAGGGTCCCGGAAGAACTCCAGGCCTTCCCGTCATACGGGTGCGTCCTAGCCATAACATATCTGGGGGACGTTGAACTAGAAAGATCTGGAACGAATTAGAAAGAACAAACGAACGAGAACAGAAGTTGTGAGGACTATTCCGAATGCTCAGCAGGGTAGCACTACAACACACAGGCGCTATTGGTAGGCAACGATTTCCACTTGCAAAGGGAATTCTGGATGTGCCCATCGGACCGACCGGTCTCAGATAGCCCTGTTAACTGTGCTCTGGATTGAGGATCCTGAAGTCTTCAGTAAAGAGGTAAAGAGACTGCAACCTTGTGTCCTCGTTATTGACTGCACCTCACACCATCACCATTCACTTTACTGGGAAGCCCTGGGGACATACTTCACCTGTCGGAAGGTATACCATCTAGCTGCCATTCCATCACCCCAGCGGACCCCACAGCAGCGTCGGTCACCCTGACCGAACACCACAGGTGGCGTCACGAATCTCTGACAGACAGTATCACGTTTATTGGACGCCCCTTAGCAGGGTAGCGGACCGGGTCTAGCCACCGTGACAGCCTCAGAACCGAAGCAGAGAGGCCCGGTACCGAGAACTCGTGGCCCTGTGTCTGGGGGCGCTCCACTGGCAGTAAGAAAATAAGCTAAGGCTCTTGGTAATGAAAAATGAAAAACAAAATTACTGGTTAACAAAAGTCAAAACTGGTAATCTTGTTATATTAAGATCCCTGCAAGATGTTGTCATGAGGGGGTTGCATGAAGATCATGTTAGTAACCTTCATTTCAAATTCAGTGGGTCACTGCCTTCCTCCAATACCAGGAGCAGAGTAAGTGGGGTGCTCGTCAAACACCTTTTGCAAAAATGAAGTGAAAAATGTTGCATATCTTGCATATTTTTAGGCCACCTTTGCAAATTTTTTTGAAAAGTGGATGTAGCTTAGCAAGAGGGACACTGCATCACATGGCTCGATATATTCACTATAGTTTATTTCACAAAAGTGGCATACATTATAGAAGAAATGTCCTCCAATTCTAAGACTCCAACCGTCCAGAAATTCCAGGACATTCCTAAAAATTTGGCACTTTTTTGCCCTAACCGTAAAAGAATTATCCATGCGTGATATTTTTGAAGCTGAAGAAACTTCTGCAGATTATTTTGACTTCCTTCACAAACAGTGTGATCAAAGAAATAATGCGATCCCCACTAAGGTACTATGGTAAAACTATCAATTTTATTAAACATAGTAATAGAAGACATATATAAAAATATGAATTACTACATAAAGAAAGGTGCAAATCCTCAAAAGGAGGGACTATATTGCCATGGGTATACACAAAACGCTAGGCCAAACACAAGAACATGTATACATATATGAGCCACATATATGAGCCACATATATGTATACATGTTCTTGTGTTTGGCCTAGCGTTTTGTGTATACCCATGGCAATATAGTCCCTCCTTTTGAGGATTTGCACCTTTCTTTATGTAGTAATTCATATTTTTATATATGTCTTCTATTACTATGTTTAATAAAATTGATAGTTTTACCATAGTACCTTAGTGGGGATCGCATTATTTCTTTGATCACACTGTTTGTGAAGGATATCTTGAGAGTGGTACTTTTGCCCTTCGTTTTTTGGGGGGGCAATATTTTGCAATACGTAGAGCAATTATTTGTGTATTGATTATTTTGACTGCAATTATCATCATGTTACAGTTTACAATAAATGCAGCTGATGTCTTCGTATCAGAATTATGGACTGTAGATATGGATCACTTACAGTGGCATGTAAAAGTTTGGGAACCCATGGTCAAAATTACTGTTACTGTGAACAGTTAAGCAAGTTAAAGATGAAATGATCTCTAAAAGGTCTAAAGTTATAGATGACACATTTCATTTGTATGTTAGACAAAAAAAATATACATATGTATATTCATCTTTTACATTTTAAAAATTACAAAAAGTAAAATGGACAGATGAAAAAGGTGGGAACCCTGCATGGTTAATACCTAGTAGCACCCTCTTTTGAAAGTATCACAGCTTAAATGTAAATGCTTTTGTAGGCAGGCAAGAGCCTATTAATACTTGTTTGATGGATTTTAATCCAATCTTCCTTGGAAAAATCTTCCAGTTCTGTGAGATTCCAGGGTCGTGTTGCATGCACTGCTATTTTGAGGTCTAGCCACAGATTTTCAAGGATGTTCAGATCAGGGGACTGTAAGGGCCATTGTAAAACCTACAGCTTGAGCCTTTTGATGTAGTCTATTGTGGATTTTGATGTGTGTTTAGGATCATTATCCATTTGTAGAAGCCATCCTCTTTTCAACTTCAGGTTTTTTACAGATGGTGTTATGTTTGCAGCAAGAATTTATTGAAATTTCATTAAATCTATTCTTCCCTCTACTCATGAAATATTCTCCATTGGCTGTAACACAGCCCCAAAGCATGTTGGATCCACCCCCATGCTTAATAGTTGGCAAGATACTCTTTTCCTAAAATTCTATGCCCTTTTTCCTCCACACATACCTTTGATCATTATGGCCAAAGAGCTCTATTTTAACCTCATTGATCCACAAGACTTGTTTCCAAAGTGCATCACGCTTGTTTAAATGATATTTTGCATACTTTTCATGCTGTATTTATTTTATGGTGAGGATGCAGGAGCAGGAGCATCCAAATATCCAGTGGTGCCCAAATTTTTACATTCTACTGTATAGCTAGAACGATTTATTATGGCTTTCCACTGTGTTTGAATAAACTATTGTCTGTCCATGATTTTTTGATAAATTGTCAATAAAAAAAATAAAAAGTCAAACTGGCAACCCTGGGCTGGAGTACATTTTCTGACTCTGGTCCAGCGGCAACTGAAAGATGCGCCAAATCCATTGCCTGTTATGCAGTAGACTATGGATCAAGACTCATATAAATATATAACAACAGTCTAGTTGACTTCCCCCTAAATGTTTGTAATCAGCTACAAGACCCCGGATATTTCTATTAGCAGACGTGCAAGTTAGCGTTTCTCAGACAGTAATAACAGTAGAGCTATGACATTGAGGAAGTCTTTTGTTTGCATGTGTTGTGCTATTCACAGAGTTTTATTTCTCAGCATGTTCGCTGGTGTGGGCATTGGGCAGCAACTAACAAAGCTTAACAAACTAAACTTGTTTGGCAGGACTTTGGCAATTGTACAGTGCTGGGCAAGCTTTACTCAAACACAGACATTTCACAATCTGGTTCTGCGCCACTGAAATACAAGAAAGCATAATCAGTGGTTATTCAAACAAGATACTGGCTCATCTTGTATATGTGCCCCATCTCTAATCCATTTAATCTTCATTACTGTGAGTATTTTCCAGGGAAGAGACATGAACAGAATGTTCCAATTCTCTGGAGTAAGCGTGAGTCCTACAATGTCCTCATTGATAACTTCATAATAGCTAAAGAGAGTGATCGACGAACCCCACCCACCTTAAGTGAAGTCACCAGTGATGTGTTGGAACTAATATGTCGAGACACTCAATGCTAAAAAATGCAATTCATTAAAAAGGCCTATTACAAGATCAAGTGTCATCAGTGAAGAGTCACGTGGTTGTTGATTTTGTTTCGAGTTTATCTTAAAAAAAAAAAAGAATGTTACTATACAGTGCTTGATCTAACTAGTATGTGAACATTGATTTCAATAAAAGAATCTGTCTTAAAGAAGCAGTCAAACATTTTTAGTTGGAATCAATGTATTATTGGATTAGCTAACCATTGGAAAATCCATCTATTGAATGAGTCAATCATCATGACAGGAGTCTAAAGTAAGGAACTTCAGCGAGGGCTTTAACTAGTATTTACAATGATTGCTGCTTACAAGTTAGTTGGTTACATGGCAGGCCATTCAGCTATCAATATATAGAGGAAGCTGCTAAATCATAGTCTATAATGTAAAGCGGCAGGAAAGTATTACATTTCTAATTATTTTCAATGAGCATCAATTTCTATTAAGATACACAGACATATTAATTAAACTGGATATTAGAGCAGAATCAATGTCAACATTTGAAACAAAAAGTGCAATTCCCTTTAATCTCAAAGTTCTGTTTTACATCAATGGGAAAGTGCGCTTATAAAACACATGATACAGTGGGGCAAAAAAGTATTTAGTCAGTCAGCAATAGTGCAAGTTCCACCACTTAAAAAGATGAGAGGCGTCTGTAATTTACATCATAGGTAGACCTCAACTATGGGAGACAAACTGAGAAAAAAAAATCCAGAAAATCACATTGTCTGTTTTTTTTATCATTTTTTTTGCATATTATGGTGGAAAATAAGTATTTGGTCAGAAACAAACAATCAAGATTTCTGGCTCTCACAGACCTGTAACTTCTTCTTTAAGAGTCTCCTCTTTCCTCCACTCATTACCTGTAGTAATGGCACCTGTTTACACTTGTTATCAGTATAAAAAGACACCTGTGCACACCCTCAAACAGTCTGACTCCAAACTCCACTATGGTAAAGACCAAAGAGCTGTCAAAGGACACCAGAAACAAAATTGTAGCCCTGCACCAGGCTGGGAAGACTGAATCTGCAATAGCCAATCAGCTTGGAGTGAAGAAATCAACAGTGGGAGCAATAATTAGAAAATGGAAGACATACAAGACCACTGATAATCTCCCTCGATCTGGAGCTCCATGCAAAATCCCACCCCGTGGGGTCAGAATGATCACAAGAACGGTGAGCAAAAATCCCAGAACCACGCGGGGGGACCTAGTGAATGAACTGCAGAGAGCTGGGACCAATGTAACAAGGCCTACCATAAGTAACACACTACGCCACCATGGACTCAGATCCTGCAGTGCCAGACGTGTCTCACTGCTTAAGCCAGTACATGTCCGGGCCCGTCTGAAGTTTGCTAGAGAGCATTTGGATGATCCAGAGGAGTTTTGGGAGAATGTCCTATGGTCTGATGAAACCAAACTGGAACTGTTTGGTAGAAACACAACTTGTCGTGTTTGGAGGAAAAAGAATACTGAGTTGCATCCATCAAACACCATACCTACTGTAAAGCATGGTGGTGGAAACATCATGCTTTCGGGCTGTTTCTCTGCAAAGGGGCCAGGACGACTGATCCGGGTACATGAAAGAATGAATGGGGCCATGTATCGTGAGATTTTGAGTGCAAACCTCCTTCCATCAGCAAGGGCATTGAAGATGAAACGTGGCTGGGTCTTTCAACATGACAATGATCCAAAGCACACCGCCAGGGCAACGAAGGAGTGGCTTCGTAAGAAGCATTTCAAGGTCCTGGACTGGCCTAGCCAGTCTCCAGATCTCAACCCTATAGAAAACCTTTGGAGGGAGTTGAAAGTCCGTGATGCCAAGCGAAAAGCCAAAAACATCACTGCTCTAGAGGAGATCTGCATGGAGGAATGGGCCAACATACCAACAACAGTGTGTGGCAACCTTGTGAAGACTTACAGAAAACGTTTGACCTCTGTCATTGCCAACAAAGGATATATTATAAAGTATTGAGATGAAATTTTGTTTCTGACCAAATACTTATTTTCCACCATAATATGCAAATAAATTGTTAAAAAAACAGACAATGTGATTTTCTGGATTTTTTTTTCTCAGTTTGTCTCCCATAGTTGAGGTCTACCTATGATGTAAATTACAGACGCCTCTCATCTTTTTAAGTGGTGGAACTTGCACTATTGCTGACTGACTAAATACTTTTTTGCCCCACTGTATATATTTTCTTGCACATTTTTTCACCTAAAAAAAAATCCTGTCAATTCTTTGTACGCAGTTTTCCATTGAAATTAATTGGAAGTAGGAAAAAGCCTCTTACACAAATACATGTCAAGTACATGTTTTTTGCATGGTGGCTCAGTGGTTAGAACTGTTGCTGTGTAACGCTGGTATCTTGAATTGAAATCCCACCAAGGAGAACATCTGTAAGGCGTTTGTTCTCCCCGTGTTTGCATACGCTCCCTCTCACACTCCAAAGACATACTGATAGGGAGATTAGATTGTAAGTCCCCAATGGGGACACGATGACAATATCTTTAAAGCGCTGCAGAATAACATGACGCTATATAAATAAGCATAATTAGCACAGTCTCAACATTAGCTTTTTCTGCCACTGTGGAACATTTTTCAAATGTGCCAACTTTTTGCAGTAACACTTCTGAAAATTGCATTATAGCACATGGGACAATCCTGATACCCACACTGCTACTAGCTGCAGTTAGTCTCTGATCATATAACCCAGTAGATGGCATGGTCAATATTGTTGATATCTAACTTATTTGATGGAGGGGCCATAAATATTTAGCCATGCAAGAGGTTTGTAATACAGGCGCAATAACTACACCATACTGTCACAACTCTGCTGGGACCTGCTCCTGCAATGTTTGCACCTGTCATCAGGTCGCAACTAGTGTTGAGCATTCCGATACCGCAAGTATCGGGTATCGGCCGATACTTGCGGTATCGGAATTCCGATACCGAGATCCGATATTTTTGTGATATCGGGTATCGGTATCGGAAGTGTAAAATAAAGAATTAAAATAAAAAATATTGTTATATTCACCTCTCCGGCGGCCCCTGGACATCAGCGGGAGGATCCGGCGTCCGGCACGGCTTCTTTCTTCAAAATGCGCGCCTTCAGGACCTGTGGAATGACGTCCCGGCTTCTGATTGGTCGCGTGCCGCCCATGTGACCGCCACGCGACCAATCAGAAGCCGCGACGTCATTCCTCAGCTAAAGTCCTAGAATGAGCGCCTTCTAGGACCTGAGGAATGACGTCGCGGCTTCTGATTGGTCGCGTGGCGGTCACATGGGCGGCACGCGACCAATCAGAAGCCGGGACGTCATTCCACAGGTCCTGAAGGCGCGCATTTTGAAGAAAGAAGCCGTGCCGGACGCCGGATCCTCCCGCTGATGTCCAGGGGCCGCCGGAGAGGTGAATATAACAATATTTTTTATTTTAATTCTTTATTTTACACTTTAATATGGATCCCAGGGCCTGAAGGAGAGTTTCCTCTCCTTCAGACCCTGGGATCCATGAGGATACATTCCGATACTTGATGTCCCATTGACTTGTATTGGTATCGGATATCGGTATCGGCGATATCCGATATTTTTCGGGTATCGGCCGATACTATCCGATACCGATACTTTCAAGTATCGGACGGTATCGCTCAACACTAGTCGCAACGTATCGGCACTGGTTTTGATTGAGAAGGAGATATCAGGACCAGGAGCTCTGTATGGTGCAGGCTCTTTTCAGCCATTAACTAAGATGGCTGGGACCCGAAGTGCCATCCAGTCTGGCAGTATGGGAATGTGTGCTGTCAGCTGGAGTAATCTCTCTAATTTGGTCAACTGGACCGCACCACACCCTACTAAAGCTCCAAGCTTCTTACTGGAAGTTGCCAGATATAGTTCTGCTTGACTGGTTTACACACCTTGATTTTCAGCGTTTTTTTTAATCTAACCTCAGCTCTTTTACTGACCATTGTTTTGCCTGAAGTTTTTGCACGTTGTCTGCCCTCTTGGTTCTGACCTGGCTACTTGACCATTCATGTCAGCTGTACTACTGAATAGCAGCTGACCCTGTGACCCCAGCCTGGAAGTATCTGTGTAAGATCAGATCCCTGTACAGAGGTTGAAGGGTGAAGGCCAGGGCAACAACTGGGATCTGGCCAATGGAGTGGCTTATGCCACAGTGGTTCTTAATAGTATTGGATGCATGTTTTGTGGTGGTTGCCTTGATACGAACATTGAGGATACCATTATTCTTACCCAAGTCCGTTTGCTGAATTGCAGCCCCAAACTTGCAAGGAACCACCACCATGCTTCACAGTTCCTTGCAGACACCCACTGTTGCACCTTTCTCCAACCCTTCAGCAAACAAACTATCTTCTGTTAAGGTTAAATATTTTACATTTTGAGTCATGAACAAAGAGTACCTCAAATTTTTTGCATCCTAGTTCTTGTTTTTGTCTATAACTGAGTGACCTGGCATTGTTCTATGTCAATGGTATGATTTTTGTCCACAATTCTTCTATGAAGACCATGTCTGGCCAGATGTGTGTAGCTGGTTCCCATTAATTGCTGCCTGTTCTGTACTGGCACTGCTGGACATATTTCAGTTTTGATGGAAGTGAGCCCCATAGCCCATGGCAAAAGTACTAAATGACACTTTTATAGGCATTATAGAGTATGATACTTCCAAAGATGCCCCCACCCACCCACTGCGTATGGTAACCCCAAAGTGGAAACCCTTCCCTCAGTTTCACTCCAAGGCATACAATTTGTTAAACTTTATAGGACAGCCAAAAAATACATATTATGGAGTATACTCTTTTTACTTTGGGTCAGATGCTTATGAATCTATTATGATCGTGGCCACTGTTGCTTGTATGCCTACTGAAGAAAACTAGGTTGGTGTCCCAACAAAATTGGTCCTTGAATAATGACGCAAAGCACACATCAAAAGTACACAAGAATGATTAAAAAGGAAAAATAGTTTGTTTTAAACCTTCCAGCAATGGGACCTTATCTAAATCCAATTAAAAATCTTTGGATAGAGCTGAAATCTTCTGTAGGGAAAAGGAAACCTGCAAAAAATCAGGACTACGAGCAGAGAGTTGCAAAAAGCGAACAGATGGATAAAAATATCTTGAAGTCTGTCACTGCTGCCAAACATTGTGCAACCAGGTACCTATAATCATTTCTACAACTACAAATGCTGCTCTGAATTATAATTAGTTAAAAATAAGTGAATCAAACACTTATTATATGCAAATTAGTGATCATAAGCTTCAATCTGTGGTCCGTTAATTTATATGTTCATGGAAATTTATGTGTAAACAGTCCAGTCCATAGCGCAAATGAACCAAGAAAATGAATGCAAATATTTGTTTGACACGTAATTATATTTAACGCTTTGGAAATTATTAGCTGAATTGACATCAGTGGGTCCCATAACGTGTTCTTCAACACTTGTGTCAGTAAAGAGAGTGCAATCAAATTATCTTAAAATTAGTAATATACAAAAAGTTATGATTAAGAATAGATCTAAAGAGTGGATGCTTTGAAACTTCTGCACACCACATCAAATATGGAAAAATGTGTACACATTTTTTGAAAGCAACAATTTAAGCCTTTGCTAACTTCATGTAAAAAGGGCATGCTCAGTACATCATAATCTACAATACTAATAATTTAGGACATATCATACAAGAACCATAACAATGGATGCCTTCTTTTAGTTTATGCACAAAATGAACAGATATCAAAAGACTGACCGTCACTTCCAAACAGAATACTGGTCTGAACAGGTGACACTCGTCGAGCATTGGCTGGTGCGCGGACTGAATGCTCAAATCCCCGCCTCTCATGTTTGGCACTTCTTATACAGCCACTAAACATGCGGGGATTGTCTGTCAATCACAGTATAGCCGTAGCCATCTTTGTAGTGGCAATACTGTGATTATCTGGCTGCATCATCATAGGTTATAAAAGAACTGTTGCTGCCACACTGAGATCACTGACGCCATTGCACAGCTCAGGGACAGTTGGGATTAAAGAGAAAGATTAGTTGTCCAGGCCTGTGTGTGCACAGTTTTATTAATCCTCTAGTGGTGCTACTGATGCTGATTATGAACCATCATGCCATGCTGAACCATAATACTAAAGGTCCGTCTTAGGACTCATGTTGTTCTTTTTATATTTCTATGGGATACATTCTACATTTAACCTAGGGACAACTGTTAAAGCAAAGAGAATGGTTGAATACAGCGTCTAGGCAGCTCTTAGGGCTTTAAAGTCCATTGTTAAATATATAGCTGCTGCTGCAGGTGGCCATAAAAACCGCCTGGCCATCTACAGTTTACAAACCTTTAGGTTTTAAAAAATGACTATTGTCATCCACACAGTTGAACGTGCTTTCTCTAAAATTAACATGGTTTAAAATTTGTAAAAACCGCTTGGCTTGTTACAATTAAAAACATTTTTTTTCTCCAAAACTTGACTATTGTCAATCATACAGTTTAACGTGCTTTGTGTGAAATTACAGTGGTTTGAAAATTTTAAAATACCGCTTGGCCTGCTGCATGTGATGACATTTTTTTTATTAAAAAGATTTAATTTCAATGAATCAAGGAAACTTAGTTTACAGTGACATAGCAATTACAAAATGTGTGCTGTAAGGGATAGGGAAGTGGAAGTGCTGATGATCGTGCACGCAGACAGTGAGGATGTGGGGCATGTGCAACTGCGCCTCTTGCTAAATCACAAGCAACATACCCATCCATGACACATATCTTCCTGTTTCACTTTGCACAGAGGAATGGGACACTACTTCTGAAGCCACTCTAGTGTGAACAGGTGGTCGGTTGGATAGGAGATAATGCTTGCCAGCACCACCCACTCTTCCACACAGTTCAGTCTCACCTCCCAAGAGTCTGGATCACTTAATCCTCACCCTGATCCTACTTTCTCCCACCATGTTGAGTCTCAGGAGACCAGTGATCCCACACTAGTACACTCCAAGGAGCTTTTTACATCATCATTTCTTTATTGTGGCCTCTCACCTGTTATTGTTATTATTATTCATAAAATTGCAATAGCAAGTAAAAATAACAAAAAAAACATTAAATGTATTTTACACTACAATTGTACATTATTTTTTCTTTATTTTATGTTTGTCATCAAATCTATAAGTTTCAGTGTACATATAGCTTACATGGCTTATCTTGGCAGTACAGAGGTGAGTATATAAACTGTGTATGTAACCCAAGAAGATGCTTAAATGTACTGCATGTGTTAGAACATATTCTTAGACTGTCAACAATTCTGTTATTCACTGTTAACAATCCCCATAGGATTAATCCAGGAAAACTCAATATTGTGTGGTAGACAGAATATCAGAACCTTTAAGTTTTTGTAAATTTTCCAAAGCCAAAACAGGTGGACTTTCACAACAGACTTGAAATTTCATAGACAAATTGTTAGAATTCTTTGAGAAACTTCATCAAGCCTCATGAAATCCCTGACTAATGTGAGAAAATAACCGTTATGGTTTGTTCCCAACAGCAGCACACAATGCATCTGTACAGTTGTCTTGTGTAAATTAAGGAATGTAAAGCCCCCATCACTGCCCCCCACTCTTTTCTCCCACTAAGTAACAAAAACAGACATTGGTCTCATATGAATAGGCTTGGAATTAATCTACCATAATTCATATTACACTTTGTTATTGAAAGGACCCATTGAGATGGAATGTCCACAAGTAGAACATAGTAGTAGCATATACTACCATGTCTGCACCTGCATGGTCTGTGAAATATCCATCAATTCCAGAATGTCATCAAATGGTAAAAATATCAACTGAAAACTATCTTTATTCATGCCTAAATCAAAGCAATTCCAACAATGTAAGAAAAATAAAGCACATTTATGAATGTAGGTCTTCAGAATGAACATTATCTGGCTTAGACAAGCTCACTATAATACTAGAAGACCACCCGATGTGCCTAGGCTATGACAAAATAATAGACCACTGAAGTCGAGCAGAATACAACTGACTTTGGAGTTACCTGTTTGCTATTTCTTTTTTTCCTATTAATAAATTCTCACTTATCTTTAGACATGATTAATATGTCCAGTGTGCAATGTCACCAACAAAGATTAAAATGCATATAAAAGTGTGTATGCAAATCTTATGCATGGATGGTGGGTGAATTCTAATTTTGTCTAGTTAGCTTAGGAAACAAGACATAGGAATAAAATCTAATAGCAAATATTTCTATGACTCTTGCAAACACCTTCATACTTCATTCTGAGAAGTTGAATACATTTTCTGCTTCTCATGCTCCAAGTTATCGCATACTCATTTAAAGGGAACAAGACATCCGGTCCTCTCGATCTGGTCCTACTCATATGAAGAGAAAGAACGCTGCAAAAATGAGAATTGCTTTGTATTCTCAAACCAAAACAATGGGGTTGCCTGAAATCACCCTTAAAAATCATATATCTCTATATCAGTATTCTAATGCAAATTAAAGACTTTTTCCATTATGACTTTTTTGAAACCTATTAAAGAGATCAGAGCCAATGGCTGAGCAAAGATTGCCTTATGGTTTCTACTAAAGACACTTTAATAATTCTTTCCCATTTTTGTGTTCCCTCTTGTATATCTCACAAAAAAAGCTTCATTTGGTGATGGATGAGGTGGTGGCACTGGAGGAAAAGTAGGATAAACAGGGAACTATCACACCATTATCAGGTCAGGTCAGGAAATTCTGTTGTTAAGTAAATAAGGCAGCACACTGCAGCGCTAGAACATGCAAACTTGAAATATGAAATTTGAACTGCATTACTGCACTAGAAATATGAAAAATGAGAGTGTTCAGCGCATAAAAATGGCCAATTTTATGTGTACCTGGTAGCCCCTTTACGGCATCTCTCTTATACCAGGTCCTACACTTGCCTTACCTCGCTGAGAATAACCGTCTCCATCTGAATGGGTACATGTGAAACCTCTTCCTAGACTAAAATTCTCTCTCTCTGTGGAGGGGTATTGGACCTGCTGTAATAAAACACCTGTGGCTAGGAGGCGGAGTGCACGATCAGAAGGCTAAAGAATACATTTCAAAAACCTGACCGGCACATCCAAACATAGACTAAGTGTGAACAGGTGCTGAACCTAGAGTCGCCAACTCGTATATAGTTAAGTAAATAAGGCAGCACACTGCAGCGCTAGAACATGCAAACTTGAAATACGAAATTTGAACTGCATTACTGCACTAGAAATATGAAAAATGAGAGTGTTTAGCGCATAAAAATGGCCAATTTTATGTGTACCTGGTAGCCCCTTTACGGCATCTCTCTTATACCAGGTCCTACACTTGCCTTACCTCGCTGAGAATAACCGTCTCCATCTGAATGGGTACATGTGAAACCTCTTCCTAGACTAAAATTCTCTCTCTCTCTGTGGAGGGGTATTGGACCTGCTGTAATAAAACACCTGTGGCTAGGAGGCGGAGTGCACGATCAGAAGGCTAAAGAATACATTTCAAAAACCTGACCGGCACATCCAAACATAGACTAAGTGTGAAGAGGTGCTGAACCTAGAGTCGCCAACTCGTATATAGTTAAGTAAATAAGGCAGCACACTGCAGCGCTAGAACATGCAAACTTGAAATACGAAATTTGAACTGCATTACTGCACTAGAAATATGAAAAATGAGAGTGTTTAGCGCATAAAAATGGCCAATTTTATGTGTACCTGGTAGCCCCTTTACGGCATCTCTCTTATACCAGGTCCTACACTTGCCTTACCTCGCTGAGAATAACCGTCTCCATCTGAATGGGTACATGTGAAACCTCTTCCTAGATTAAAATTCTCTCTCTCTGTGGAGGGGTATTGGACCTGCTGTAATAAAACACCTGTGGCTAGGAGGCGGAGTGCACGATCAGAAGGCTAAAGAATACATTTCAAAAACCTGACCGACACATCCAAACATAGACTAAGTGTGAACAGGTGCTGAACCTAGAGTCGCCAACTCGTATATAGTTAAGTAAATAAGGCAGCACACTGCAGCGCTAGAACATGCAAACTTGAAATACGAAATTTGAACTGCATTACTGCACTAGAAATATGAAAAATGAGAGTGTTTAGCGCATAAAAATGGCCAATTTTATGTGTACCTGGTAGCCCCTTTACGGCATCTCTCTTATACCAGCTCCTACACTTGCCTTACCTCGCTGAGAATAACCGTCTCCATCTGAATGGGTACATGTGAAACCTCTTCCTAGACTAAAATTCTCTCTCTATGTGGAGGGGTATTGGACCTGCTGTAATAAAACACCTGTGGCTAGGAGGCGGAGTGCACGATCAGAAGGCTAAAGAATACATTTCAAAAACCTGACCGGCACATCCAAACATAGACTAAGTGTGAACAGGTGCTGAACCTAGAGTCGCCAACTCGTATATAGTTAAGTAAATAAGGCAGCACACTGCAGCGCTAGAACATGCAAACTTGAAATACGAAATTTGAACTGCATTACTGCACTAGAAATATGAAAAATGAGAGTGTTTAGCGCATAAAAATGGCCAATTTTATGTGTGCCTGGTAGCCCCTTTACGGCATCTCTCTTATACCAGGTCCTACACTTGCCTTACCTCGCTGAGAATAACCGTCTCCATCTGAATGGGTACATGTGAAACCTCTTCCTAGACTAAAATTCTCTCTCTCTGTGGAGGGGTATTGGACCTGCTGTAATAAGACACCTGTGGCTAGGAGGCGGAGTGCACGATCAGAAGGCTAAAAAATACATTTCAAAAACCTGACCGGCACATCCAAACATAGACTAAGTGTGAACAGGTGCTGAACCTAGAGTCGCCAACTCGTATATAGTTAAGTAAATAAGGCAGCACACTGCAGCGCTAGAACATGCAAACTTGAAATACGAAATTTGAACTGCATTACTGCATTAGAAATATGAAAAATGAGAGTGTTTAGCGCATAAAAATGGCCAATTTTATGTGTACCTGGTAGCCCCTTTACGGCATCTCTCTTATACCAGGTCCTACACTTGCCTTACCTCGCTGAGAAAACCCGTCTCCATCTGAATGGGTACATGTGAAACCTCTTCCTAGACCAAAATTCTCTCTCTCTGTGGAGGGTTATTGGACCTGCTGTAATAAAACACCTGTGGCTAGGCTAGAAGGCGGAGTGCACGATCAGAAGGCTAAAGAATACATTTCAAAAACCTGACCGGCACATCCAAACATAGACTAAGTGTGAACAGGTGCTGCAAGTGTAGGACCTGGTATAAGAGAGATGCCGTAAAGGGGCTACCAGGTACACATAAAATTGGCCATTTTTATGCGCTAAACACTCTCATTTTTCATATTTTTAGTGCAGTAATGCAGTTCAAATTTCGTATTTCAAGTTTGCATGTTCTAGCGCTGCAGTGTTCTGCCTTATTTACTTAACTATATACGAGTTGGCGACTCTAGGTTCAGCACCTTTTCACACTTAGTCTATGTTTGAATGTGCCAGTCAGGTTTTTGAAATGTATTCTTTAGCCTTCTGATTGTGCACTCCACCTCCTAGCCACAGGTGTTTTATTACAGCAGGTCCAATACCCCTCAACAGAGTGAGAGAATTTTAGTCTAGGAAGAGGTTTCACATGTACCCACTCAGATGGAGACGGTTATTCTCAGCGAGGTAAGGCAAGTGTAGGACCTGGTATAAGAGAGATGCCGTAAAGGGGCTACCAGGTACACATAAAATTGGCCATTTTTATGCGCTAAACACTCTCATTTTTCATATTTCTAGTGCAGTAATGCAGTTCAAATTTCGTATTTCAAGTTTGCATGTTCTAGCGCTGCAGTGTGCTGCCTTATTTATTTAAGTATATACGAGTTGGCGACTCTAGGTTCAGCACCTGTTCACACTTAGTCTATGTTTGGATGTGCCGGTCAGGTTTTTGAAATGTATTCTTTAGCCTTCTGATCGTGCACTCCGCCTCCTAGCCACAGGTGTTTTATTACAGCAGGTCCAATACCCCTCCACAGAGAGAGAGAATTTTAGTCTAGGAAGAGGTTTCACATGTACCCATTCAGATGGAGATGGTTATTCTCAGCGAGGTAAGGCAAGTGTAGGACCTGGTATAAGAGAGATGCCGTAAAGGGGCTACCAGGTACACATAAAATTGGCCATTTTTATGCGCTAAACACTCTCATTTTTCATATTTCTAGTGCAGTAATGCAGTTCAAATTTCGTATTTCAAGTTTGCATGTTCTAGCGCTGCAGTGTGCTGCCTTATTTACTTAACTATATACGAGTTGGCGACTGTAGGTTCAGCACCTGTTCACACTTAGTCTATGTTTGGATGTGCCGGTCAGGTTTTTGAAATGTATTCTTTAGCCTTCTGATCGTGCACTCCGCCTCCTAGCCACAGGTGTTTTATTACAGCAGGTCCAATACCCCTCCACAGAGAGAGAGAATTTTAGTCTAGGAAGAGGTTTCACATGTACCCATTTAGATGGAGACGGTTATTCTCAGCGACGTAAGGCAAGTGTAGGACCTGGTATAAGAGAGATGCCGTAAAGGGGCTACCAGGTACACATAAAATTGGCCAATTTTATGCGCTAAACACTCTCATTTTTCATATTTCTAGTGCAGTAATGCTGTTCAAATTTCGTATTTCAAGTTTGCATATTCTAGCGCTGCAGTGTGCTGCCTTATTTACTTAACTATATACGAGTTGGCGACTCTAGGTTCAGCACCTGTTCACACTTAGTCTATGTTTGGATGTGCCGGTCAGTTTTTTGAAATGTATTCTTTAGCCTTCTGATCGTGCACTCTGCCTCCTAGCCACAGGTGTTTTATTACAGCAGGTCCAATACCCCTCCACAGAGAGAGAGAATTTAAGTCTAGGAAGAGGTTTCACATGTACCCATTCAGATGGAGATGGTTATTCTCAGCGAGGTAAGGCAAGTGTAGGACCTGGTATAAGAGAGATGCCGTAAAGGGGCTACCAGGTACACATAAAATTGGCCATTTTTATGCGCTAAACACTCTCATTTTTCATATTTCTAGTGCAGTAATGCAGTTCAAATTTCGTATTTCAAGTTTGCATGTTCTAGCGCTGCAGTGTGCTGCCTTATTTACTTAACTATATACGAGTTGGCGACTCTAGGTTCAGCACCTGTTCACACTTAGTCTATGTTTGGATGTGCCGGTCAGGTTTTTGAAAAGGAAATTCTGTTGTAACCTTAAGCTTTAGTCACACTAAACGACTTACCAATGATCACGACCAGCGATACGACCTGGCCGTGATCGTTGGTAAGTCGTTATGTGGTCGCTGGGGAGCTGTCACACAGACAGCTCTCTCCAACGACCAACGGTCAGGGACCGACTTCGGCACCGTTGAAACTGTCTTCAACGATGCCGAAGTCCCCCTGCAGCACCCGGGTAACCAGGGTAAACATCGGGTTACTAAGTGCAGGGCCGCGCTTAGTAACCAGATATTTACCCTGGTTACCATTGTAAAAGTAGAAAAAAAAAACACTACATACTCACATTCTGATGTCTGTCACGTCCCCCGGCGTCCACAGGGTTAAAACTGCTTTCGGCAAGAGCGCTGCCAATGCACACGCTGCTGCCGAGAGTTTCCCTGCACTGGCCGTAGAATATGGGCACTTGAACCAGTGTTAATCTATATCAGCTCACATCATCGTATTTTTTCTCAGGCATATTCGTTGTGCGTGTAAAATTGTAGCATGCTGCGATTGTACACTTATATCTTCTGAGACTCGCCAATGCGAGTGGGTGCGAGAAAAACTTTGGACACCACATGGACCATTCGTCTAGCTTGCGACAAATATGCACACATTTCCCTAATTTTAGCCCATTGAGCCATTCAATTCAATGGGGAAAAGCAGTGAGAAATGTAAAGCTGTATGGATGTCATACGGATACACAGGCGCGAGAAAATCGCATCACTGCATTGCAAACGCATTACACACGGATGACCATACGGAGAACACTTGTGCGACTCTTGGCAGGGAGACTCAGACCGATTTTTCATACGTTAAGTGTGACCCCAGCCTTACAGGGACTTGCACACCTTAGCAGACTATCACTGAGGTTATAATAAATGGTTGTCTGAGGAATATTCTGACAGAATGAGTGCACTTGGACTCATAAATCATCAAGGTCCGCTATTGGCAGCTTTCTATGAATTTTAGTTGACCTATGACATCCTAAATGTTCATTATTGGAGGCAAGTCAGAAGATGCTACAGGCCACAGTAGCTCACAGTGGCATGAGCAACATGTGGCCTAGCAGTGTCATGTTGAATAGCTCCTGGGAAACACTGGTATATTTTGAAACATTTTTAAAATGTTACAAGTGATGAAAGGTATCTTCTGTATTTCTGGGCTCCCCATAGACTTCTGTATTTAGTTTGTGGTATCTTCTAAATGGAAGATGACAGAAGAAAAATCAGCTCACTTCTTTTAACCACTTTGCATCTTTTGAAACCTGTTGATCAATAGACTGAATGTACGGACAGCATGTTATTTTGACATAATGCATATGTTCAATTTTTGATGGGTTTCTGAGCGGACTCGCATGAATAAGATGTTTTGTGCACATACCCCTAGGCATCACACAGTTTCTACTTAAACCATTAGAAGGAGTTTGAACGACATTTGGCTACAAGCCAGATGTCCAAGCTATTGGTCTTCTCTTGTTCTCACGCTCATTTTACAGACCAAGACGGTAATGGAGGCTGGAATGAAGGTCTATTCTCTTCAGTGATGGATCACAATTTTTTTTCTTGGACACAATTATTGCAAGAGATTGGTCTGCAGACCACTGTGGAAATGCCATGAAGAGGCTTTCAAGAGGGAATATAAAAGTATCCCTTCTTAATAATAATCTTTATATTCCGCAGTGCTTTAGACACATTGTCATCACTGTCCTCATTGGGGCTCACAATCTAAATTTCCTATCAGTATGTCTTTGGAATGTGGGAGGAAACCAGAAAACCCGGAGGAAACCCACGCAAACACAGAGAGAACATACAAACTCTTTGCAGATGTTGTCTTTGGTGGGGTTTGAACTCAGGACTCCAGCGCTGCAAGGCTGGTGTGCTAACTACTGTGCCACCGTGCTGCTATGTAATCACTAAAACACCAGGCCACATGTTGCTCATACCACTGGGAGCAGCCTGCTTAGCCTGAGCATGCTACCATGGCCTTCTTATCTTCCATTGAGCACATCTGAAACAACATTGATTGGTAACAGGATATGGCAGCAGTGGATTTTGATGATTTGTGTGCCCAGGTGTGCAAAACATTCCTATGACAACCATTATCAACCTCTTTGACAACATGATGTCTAGGTGTGTTTTGTGTGGCACTCACAATGATACCAAATAAATCAAAATGTTTTAAAATTTTTATTTCCAACTTTATATCATATCATGTCATTAGCATACCTTCATAATTCCACAACGTTTTTTTCTTGGTGTTGCATTCTGAATTTTGAGGAGCCTATTTCAGGCACCGCATAGTGTTGCTGATCAGTGGGGGTCTGGGTCTTGAGACCACCACCGATCGGTCAAAAATGTGTACTTCCTACATGAGTGATGTATTCTCTCCAAATCCCAGATGAGACTCGCCCATTCAAAAGAAATTAGATCCTTTAAGGAATATCTGTATTGTAACCAATTTGTATGGATACCTTTCCATTATGGATACCTTTCCATTATTAACCTAGGAAACTATTTGATCTCATACATTTTAAAATCTTAATGTATAAAAATGGATGCCACATGAATATCACACAGACATAAAATACAGACACATGGATGACAATACGGATGACAATCGTCCATATTTTCTGAATGAAAATTGGATGATTTTTCATATGCTCATCTGACCATAGCTTCAATCAAGATTGCTCTTCATGTATTTGCATTGAGTACATTACCAGATGCTGTGATTAATGAACAGTTATTTCCTAATGGCTTATAAATATTATTGCTATCATTCATTTACTCAATACAATTGCACAAACAATTTACACTAGAGGCCTAGTGCATCAAATTAATTCTAATTGGTTACTGTTATGGAAAAATAGAACAAAGTGATTAATAAAGACCCTAAAATTTGTTAATGCAGTTCACATTAATGGCATGAAATTCCCTTGGACTCTTGAGTTTGCCCAACCAGGGACTTAGCACATATTGATTCAAATTAGGAACATCTGATGAACAAAGACTGCATGACAGATCCCTTATGGGAAACACATGGGATGACTGTTGACAACGACTATTTGCTATCCCTATTTGAAAACAGCTCTGTAAGCATGAAAAGGAGTAACATCTTACATTTTAGTTACTGTTCGTGTATACTTGTCCACATGTTTATGAGTTAAAGCCAATAGTAGTAGGATATCTCCCTTTGCAAGCAATGTTGGCCCTATACTACAGATGCAGAACACATAGTGTACAAATACGGAGTGCAATGAATTTGAAAGGCTTTGAAGATTCATGGTGAATCAATATCATCAGTGATGTGTCTAACTAGGCAATTTTATAACTGGCCATATTTTCACCTGTATTTGAACATAGCAGCACAGATCCATTCAGTCCCACCATCCAACACAAGATATGCTCTCACAAATCACTTAACCATCTGCTCACTCTTTCTATCCTCCTTCTCCTAGTCGCAGGAGACATCTCTTCCAACCCCGGGCCCCCCATGTTATACTGTAGCAAGTCTAACCTCCCAACTGCTACACTCAGAAACCTCTCTAACCTTATTAATATCCCATGCATGCCTTCTGCCTCTTTCAATTGTGCCCTTTGGAATTCTCGCTCTGAGTGTAATAAACTCCCTTTCATCCATGACTTCTTGCTTTCTAATTCTCTTAACTTCCTGGTTCTAACTGAAACCTGGATCCAGCAGTCAGACACCACCGCTGCTGCTGCTCTTTCAAATGGTGGACTACACTTTTCTCATACTCCAAGATCGGACAACAGAGCAGGTGGAGGCGTTGGTCTGCTCCTTTCACCCAAATGCACCTTCCAAGTTATCCCCCAAATGCCCTCACTTATCTTCCCTTCCTTTGAGGTCCATGCTGTCAGACTCTACATCCCCTTCTCCATGTGAGTGGCGGTGGTGTATCGTCCTCCCGGCCCCTCTCATTTGTTCCTGGATCACTTTGCCACCTGGCTTCCACACTTTCTCTCCTGTGATACCCCCACCCTCATCATGGGTGATTTCAACATCCCTATTGCTTTTCCCCTCTCCCCATCTGCTTCTCACCTTTTATCTCTAACCTCCTCTTTTGGCCTCTCAGCATACTAACTCTCCAACGCATGAAGACGGAAACTCCCTTGACTTGGTCTTCTCCCGGCTTTGCTCAGTGGATGATTTCACAAACTCCCCTCTCCCGCTCTCTGACCACAACCTTCTTTCATTCTCTATCAAGAACTGCCATACCGCTCAGGTCACCCCCACTTTCCACATTTATAGAAACATCCAGGCCATTAACACCCAGAAACTTATGAAGAACTTGCAGTCCTCATTGGTCCCTATCTCCTCCATCTCATGTCCTGATTCGGCGCTGAAGCATTACAATGAAACCCTGCAAAGTGCCCTGGATGAAATTGCACCTCCTATACATGGAACACCTCGGCACAGACGTCGACAACCATGGCACACGCTGCAAACACGTTTCCTGCAGCGGTGCTCCAGGTGCGCCAAACGTCTGTGGAGAAAATCAAATCTACCGAAGATTTCATCCATTATAAGTTCATGCTTAAAACATACAACTCTGCCCTTCACCTCTCCCAACAAACCTATTTTAACACCCTCATCATCTCACTGTCCAATAACACTAAACGTCTCTTTGACACTTTTCATTCTCTACTCAACGCAAGAGTGCAGGCCCCAACCACGGATCTCAGCACTGATGATCTGGCCAATTACTTCAAAGAAAAAATTGACCACATCCGACAGGAAATTATCTCCAAATCCCTTAATACCATGCACTGTCCTCCCTCCCCCACTGCATCTAGCTCACTCTCTGACTTTGAACCAGTTACAGAAGAAGAAGTAGTCAGGCTCCTTGCATCTTCTCGCCCAACCACTTGCACCAGTGACCCCATTCCATCACATCTCCTCCATTCCCTTTTCCTGGCTGTCACCTCTCACCTAACAAAAATTCATCCTCTCTCTCTCTTCTGGTATTTTTCCCTCCTCATTTAAGCATGCCTTCAAACATCCATTACTTAAAAAAAAATCCCACGATCAAAACTGTGCCGCTAATTATAGACCTGTCTCTAATCTTCCCTTCATCTCTAAACTCCTCGAACGCCTGGTCCACTCCCATCTTATCCGCTATTTGTCAGATAACTGTCTTCTCGACCCTGTTGAATCTAGTTTCCGCTCTTTACACTCTACTGAAACTGCCCTCAAAGTCTCTAATGATCTACTAACAGTTAAATCTAATGGTCACTACTCCATGCGAATTCTCTTGGATCTCTCCACAGCATTCAACACTGTGGATCATCAGCTCCTCTTCACTATGCTCCGCTCCATCGGCCTCAAGGAAGCCGTTCTCTCCTGGTTCTCCTCCTTTCTCTCTGACCGCTCCTTCACTGTATCTTTTGCTGGTTCCTCCTCCTCTCACCTTCCCCTTACTGTTGGGGTTGCTCAAGGATCAGTCCTAGGCCCTCTCCTCTTCTCTTTTTATACTGCCCCTATTGGACAAGCAATCAGTAGATTTGGTTTCCAGTACCATCTCTATGCTGATGAAACCCAATTATACACTTCTTCCCCTGATATCACGCCTGCATTTTTAGAAAACACCAGTGATTGTCTTACCGCTGTCTCTAATGATATAGAGGGGTTAATAGTTTGCCTTTAAGTGCCTTTTGCCTTTAAATGTTAGAATTTCTAGAATCTGTTGTTGCAGTAGTCTGCTAGTCTCCTCTTCAAGGAGACTATACTTCTTATCATGTATGTTCTCAATAGTCAGCCACAACATTTTCTGGGTGCGTGGAAAATAAAGTATCATCATGTCCTCTCTATATCTGAAACTGAACCTATCAAAAACTGAACTCCTCGTGTTCTCTCACTCTACTAACATACCTTTGCCTGACATTGCCATCTCCGTGTGTGGTTCCACCATTACTCCCAAGCAACATGCCTGCTGCCTTGGGGTCATACTTGATTCCGAGCTTTCATTCACCCCCCACATTCGATCACTGGCTCGCTCTTCTTATCTGCATCTCTAAAACATTTCTAGAATTCGCCCTTTTCTTACTTTCGACTCTGCAAAAACTCTTACTGTTTCACTCATTCATTCTTGTCTGGACTATTGTAGCTCTCTACTAATTGGCCTCCCTCTTACCAAACTCTCCCCTCTCCAATCTATCCTGAATGCTGCTGCCAGGATCATATTCCCCACCACCCGTTACACCAATGCCTCTACCTTGTGGCAGTCATTACACTGGTTACCCATCCCTTCCAGAATCTACATCTCCCCCCTACATCTCCCCTTGGTCTCAGTCTACCACCCTACCCGTGCTCTCCATTCTGCTAATGACCTGAGGATAGCATCCTCAATAATCAGAACTTCCCACTCCCGTCTCCAAGACTTTTCAAGTGCTTCGCCAATTCTTTGGAATGCACTACCCAGGTTACTACGATCAATCCCAATCTCCAAATTTTTAAGTTTGTCCTAAAAAATGCATTTGTTCAGACTGGCCCACCGCCTCAACGCATTAACCTAACTATCCCTGTGTGGCCCATTCAAAAAACTTAAACCATAATTAGGTTCCTCGCATTATGTTCTCATACACTTTATACAGTTATTAGCCCTCTGTGTCTGTACTGTTACATACTTAGGCTGTTAACTAGTTCATGCAGCTTAACATGAGCACCCGAGCCTTACACTATGGCCGGTCCGAATAACTAAAGCAATTGTTACCATCCACCTCTCGTGTTTCCCCTTTTTCCTCATAGATTGTAAGCTTGCGAGCAGGGCCTTCACTCCTCTTTGTATCTATTTTGAACAGTTTTTTTGTTATGCTGTAATGTCTATTGTCTGTAAAAATCCACTCCATAATTTGTAAAGAGCTGCGGAATATGTTGGCGCTATATAAATAAAATTATCATTATTATTATTATTATTATTATTATTATTATTATAAGTGTAATGTCCCTTTTCTTTTGCCATGACTTAAAGGGGTTTTCCAGACAGAAAAACATTTCTGAAGTCACTGTGATTACAGATTGCCGAATCTCGTCAGTGTACAATGTGGACACTGTCAGCACTCCCTTCTAATTGAAGCATGTGACTAGAAGTAGGTGACTTGCATAGTTGCACTCACATGCCAACACACTTCTTATCTGCTGCTATCAACAGAATGTTGAAAGAAGTAGGGAGATTAAACACCCCCTCCCCCCCCAAAAAAAAAAGCTCAAGCTGGAAGTAGAGAGGAATCAACCATGTTGTGGGATAAAGTTAGGGTACCGTCACACTATACCATTTCGATCGCTACGACGGTACGATTCGTGACGTTCCAGCGATATCGTTACGATATCGCTATGTCTGACACGCAGCAGCGATCAGGGATCCTGCTGAGAATCGTACGTCGTAGCAGATCGTTTAGAACTTTCTTTCATCGCTGGATCTCCCGCTGTCATCGCTAGATCGGTGTGTGTGACACCGATCTAGCGATCTAGCAATGCGATCCAGCGATGCGTTCGCTTGTAACCAGGGTAAACATCGGGTTACTAAGCGCAGGGCCGCGCTTAGTAACCCGATGTTTACCCTGGTTACAAGCGTAAAACTAAAAAAAAACAAACAGCACATACTTACATTCTGGTGTCCGTCAGGTCCCTTTCCGTCTGCTTCCCGCACTGTGACTGCCGGCCGTAAAGTGAAAGCAGAGCACAGCGGCTGTGCTTTCACTTTCACTTTACGGCCGGCAGTCAGTGAGTGCGGGAAGCAGACGGCAAGGGACCTGACGGACACCAGAATGTAAGCATGTGCTGTTTGTTTTTTTTTAGTTTTACGCTTGTAACCAGGGTAAACATCGGGTTACTAAGCGCGGCCCTGCGCTTAGTTACCCGATGTTTACCCTGGTTACCCAGGGACCTCGGCATCGTTGGTCGCTGGAGAGCTGTCTGTGTGACAGCTCCCCAGCGACCACACTACGATTTACCTACGATCACGGCCAGGTCATATCGCTGGTCGTGATCGTAGGTAAATCGTATAGTGTGACGTATAGTGTGATGGTAAAATTGGGGTGACACCACATTGTTTTTTTAAATTATTTATTTAAACAATAAAAAAACAGCGTTGGAACCCCACTTTTCTTGATAATAAACTTTGCTAAAGCTGGCAGCTGAGAGTTGCAGCCCCCGGCTCTCAGTTTTGCTTGGCTGGTTATCAAAAATACAGGGGAAACCACACCGTTTTTTTGTTTTTTTAATTATTTATTTAGAGTGCACTTGAATACTTCCACCCATCAGCCGCAGCCTGTTCTAATTGTTATTAGAGCAGTAATCCCATCAGCTGACACCAGTGACCAGAGGTAAATTTTTTCCTCCGATCTCAGCTGCAGGCTCATGCTGTCGTTTGACAGTGTGGGAACTGCGGCTGTCTGACCGGCAGGGGCGGGCTGGACCGGGTGACAGGATGCCAGATGCCCCCCGGGCCGGTCCCCCAGCAGCAGTTTCAGGCCGCTGTCTGTTTGATGGGTAGAAGTCGGGTGCCGGCACTGTACCTTTAAATAATGTGTACAAGTGTCGGAAGCCGCATCCCAGCACGGCACACATGGCCACACACTGTGTGCAGTCAGTGTCAGCTAAACTCACCTCACCTCATTATCTGGCCGGAGAAGAGCGGGAGCAGGATGGAGATCATCATGAGCCCCGGAGAAGCAGGAACTGAGGCAGACGAATGAGGAGGTAACAGGAAGATGTTTATCTGCAGTCGGGCTGTCTGTGGCTTACGCTGAGTTATTGCAGCAACCTGAACTTTCACCCCATCTGTTTAGAAGTTCAGTCTACAGCAATAACTCACAGCCAGGGTCAGATAGAGACTGCAGGCCATGTATACAGCACCCTGCTCTGACTGATTCCAGGCCTACAGGACATCATATAGTATTTGTATTACCATATATTATAGCATGTAAGGTCCTGTAGGCTGAGGATCAGTCAGTGCATATTATATTGTATATCTGTACACAGTAGAACACCCAATATTGTTTTATACCCTCTGATGTCTGTAGCCCAGTACATTATATACTAATCTATATGCTGGTTGTGCTGTACTTCGTGCACAGACGTCAGAGGGACAGTGGCATAACTAGAATCCTACTGACCCAGGTGCAAAATTTGGACTGATGCCCCTAATAGTATGTTGGTTGGATCTATGGGCCCTGTAATAACATCCCCTGTCCAGTAATAAAGTCCCCCATCCAGAAATAACATCCACCGTCCAGTAATAATGTCCCCTGTCCTGTAATAATGTCCCCGACCTGTAATAACACCGCCCGACCTGTAATAACATCCCTCTCCTGTACTAATGTCCCCAGTCCTGTAATGACATCTCCCATCCTGTAATAACATCCCCAACCAGTAATAACATCCCTCTCCTGTAATAATGTCTCCAGTCCTGTAATAACGTCTCCCATCCTGTAATAACATCCCCAACCTGTAATAACATCCCCCGTCCTGTAATAACATCCCCATCCCATAACATCCCTGTTCTGTAATAACATACCCCATCCATTAATAACGTCCCTTGTCCTGTAATAACGTCCCCAGTCCAGTAATAACGTGCCTTATCCAGTAATAACTTCCCCAGTGCTGTAATAACTTCCAGGGACTTGTAATAACATCCCTCAACCTGTAATAACGTCCCTTGTTATGTAATAACATCCTCCAATCTGTAATAACATCCCCAGTCCTGTAATAAGGCCCCTTGTCCTGTAATAACATCCCCTGTTCTGCAGAAACGTCCCCCGTCCTGTAATAACGTCTCCCATCCTGTAATAACATCCCCTTCCCGTAATAACATCCCCGTTCTGTAATAACGTTTCCAGCTCCGTAATAACATGCCTTATCCTGTAATAACAACCCCAGTCCTGTAATAACGTCCCCGGACCTGTAATAACATCCCTCGACCTGTAATAAGATCCCTCAACCTGTAATAACATCCTTCAATCTGTAATAACATCCCCTGTCCTGTAATAATATCCCCTGCTCTGCAATAATGTCCTTTGTCCTGTAATAACGTCCCCAGTCCTGTAATAAAGTCCATTGTTCTGTAATAACATCCTCTGTCCTGTAATAAAAGTCTCCTGTCCTGTAGTAATGTTCCATTTCCTGTTGTAACATCCCCTGACCGCTGTCACGTAATAAGTCTCCCATCCTGTAACAACATTTCCTTTCCTTTAATAACAGCCTCCCATCCTGTAATAACATCCCTCGTCCTGTAATAACTGTCTCCTGTCCTGTAATAAAGGTCTCCTGTCTTGTAAGCGGGATCACAAGGTCCCTTCCTCAGGAGATCTGCAGCAGCAGAAGTGGGGCAATGCTGCGAGCCCTGAGCGCGAGGAGGGGATGGCTCAGCGGTGCAATGCTGCAGGCCTGGTGTTGGCGGTGAGCAAAGAGGAGTGCATTGCTTTCCTGACGGCCATGTTCCTGAAACTTTTGGCCACCGAAGATTGGAATTTTGGTCCAGCTAATATCTCAATCTGCTCATGTGTCGCCTATGGCATCCATCTTCCTGAAGCCCTCCGCCAGGAAAGCAATGCACTCCACTCTGCCTCACTGCCGAGAGCGGGCCCGCAGCATCGCACTGATAGGACACCCCCTCCTCCCACTCAGGGCTGGCAGCATCGCACCACTGGGACACCCCCTCCTCACACTCAGGGCCGGCAGCATCGCACCGCTGGGACATCCCCTCCTCACACTCAGGGCCGGCAGCATCGCATCGCTGGGACACCTCCTCCCACTCAGGGCCAGCAGCATCGCACCGCTGGGACACCCCCTCCTCACACTCAGGGCCGGCAGCATCGCATTGCTGGGACACCTCCTCCTCCCACTCAGGGCCGTCAGCATCGCACCGCTGGGACACCCCCTCCTCACACTCAGGGCTGGCAGCATTGCACCGCTGGGACACCCCCTCCTCCCATTAAGAGCCGGCAGCATTGCACCGCTGGGATACCCTCCCTTCCCACTCAGAGGGTCGGCAGCATCGCACCGCTGGGACACCCCCTCCTCCCACTCAGGGCCTGCAGCATCGCACCGCTTGGACACCCCCTCCTCCCATTCAGAGCCGGCAGCATCGCACTGCTTGGACATCCCCTCCTCCCACTCCCACGTAGCTTTTTTTTAACAGGGATATGGTGCCCACATTGCTATATGCTACGTGGCTGTGCTATATTCTACGTGGCTGTGCTATATACTACGTGGCTGTGCTATATACTGCGTGGCTGTGTTATATACTGCGTGGCTGTGTTATATACTGTGTGGGCTGTGCTATATACTACGTGGCTGTGCAATATATTATGTGGCTGTGCTATATACTATGTAGCTGTGCTATATACTACATGGCTGTGCTATATACTACGTAGCTGTACTTTATACTACGTGGCTGTGTTATATACTACGTGGCTGTGCTATATACTATGTGGCTGTGCTATATACTACATGGGCTGTGTTATATACTATGTGGGCTGTGAGACTCTTTCGCTGTGGGGGAGCACCTTATTGGCACACACTCCAGAGGACCAGAAAGTCGCCAGCGCCTGCGCAGAACATTCCTGAATGCAGCGCCCATAGAAGGGAGGTTGAGGTATGTATTCCTGAGGGAGTGCAGGGCTGTAACTGACGCTGATGGGAGGGGTTAGTACTGTAATGAGGACAGGAGGCAGGGATTTCTTTCAGGTACCGCACGCCCCGAAGCCTGGAAGAAATCATTAGCATAAAAATAGAATATAACATTTCTCCACAACAGGACCATTAATATGAGGCATACAGGTAGGACCAGTGTAATATTTCTATTACCTGTATGCCCATAATAATACGTCATACATGTCCCGGGTGGGGGGTGGACAGATTACCTTTAATAGAAGGCCTCTTAAAGTGGACTGTTTTGTCTTTTTTACTGTGGATAATGAAATGGTATATAGGAATGAATTCTATGAAGACAACTTGCCACAAACTGTTTTTTTTTCACTTTGCAAGTACCGTAACTATGCAGTATTGTTGCTTCAGTTACAATTACAATATTAGGCCTCGTTCACACGAGCATATAACACAGCTGAGCGCTATGTGATAATTTATCGGATAGCACTCGGCTTATTGTTATACTATGAGGCAGTGTAGATTTGCGATAAATTTTTTCATGACGTTACGTCAGCATGCTGCGATTGGCAGCGAGATTCAGCTCACTCGCATCCCATGCAAGTCTATGGGTGCTTGTGAGACATCGGACTGCACTTGGATGTTATCCCACTGCAGTCCGGTATACGCCAAGACATGCAATGTGGGAGATGGAGAAATTACTACCTCAGTATCCTCCGCAGCTGTGCAGCAATGCTCTTATGCTGAGGATCGGAGCACAGGGCACTGACACTCGGATCACACTCGCAGCAAAGCTGGAGCCGAGGGTCATTAGCATCTCGCATCGGATGTTATACTGTAGTGTGACACCGGCCTTACATATAGTATAGAACCATCCCAATTTGAGAACATCTTGTCGTGGTGAGATGGCTTTTACGCTTTTTTGATCAAAAACAGTGTTTACAAATTATCCTATGTTATTCCTATGCACCATTATGTTTTACTTACGGCAGGGTAGCTGCTCATTTTGTTTCCCATCTTAGCTTTTGTCTGTTTAATGGCCGTTGTGAAAATGCTCCTATACGTTACATGCATACTTATACTGTGGCTCATTTTTTTCAGTATCTGCAAGTATTCTATCTCACAAATAGCGTGACCACAAATGAATGATCTCCACTAGAGTACTAATATAAAACCATACTTTATTGACAAGACACAATAAAAACTGTAAAACTAACAATACTGCATGTTGAAAAGGGTACAAAATCCAGTGAACAAGGGACTATACTGCCATAGGTACTTGTAGAAAATAACTAGGTTGATAATAATAAACATATAAACACAATGCCATGTCGCTGAACAATATTAGATCACTTAATATGATATGCACTGGTCTATATAGGAGGCATGCACATAATGACACCCTGAAATTCTTATAAGGTGCACAAACGTGCCCTAACTGCTACAGACTTCTAAATATGCAAGAGAATATGATATATAGTCAGCGCTCAACATAAGGCAATAGAGTGAAACATAATTACCTGGCTATCAACCATATGAAAGTACCTCGGCGTCCCTCTGCCCCGACGCGCGTTTCGCATTGCTTCTTCGGGAGGCGTTATGTTTCACTCTATTGTCTTATGTTGAGCGCTGACTATATATCATATTCTCTTGCATATTTAGGAGTCTGTAGCAGTTAGGGCACGTTTGTGCACCTTATAAGAATTTCAGGGTGTCATTATGTGCATGCCTCCTATATAGACCAGTGCATATCATATTATGTGATCTAATATTGTTCAGTGGCGACATGGCATTGTGTATATGTTTATTATTATCAACCTAGTTATTTTCTACAAGTACCTATGGCAGTATAGTCCCTTGTTCACTGGATTTTGTACCCTTTTCAACATGCAGTATTGTTAATTTTACAGTTTTTATTGTGTCTTGTCAATAAAGTATGGTTTTATATTAGTACTCTAGTGGAGATCAATCATTTGTGGTCACGCTGTTTGTGAGATAGAATATTTGTTAAGGTACTATACCCCTCATATGGGAGGGGGTCTTTTCACAGATTTTTGAGCAAACCCTTTGTGAATAAATAGTATCTGCAAGTAGTTGTAGTAAACTTGGTTGTTGTTGTACCTGTACAGTACACTTGGATCTGTCATTGTCTTTTTAGGTTAAAGGGGCTTTACGGGTTTTATAGGTAAATTTCTGTAGTCCACCTGTCCCTGCAGATTGCTGAATCGCGATAGCGCGCTGTGCACACACTGTCACGATTCCTCTCCATTTCCAGCAAAGCTAACACAATTGTACAATCCACATAGTTATGGTTAAATGCCGACTAGAGTCTCAGCTGCTTCTCTAGTCGGCATTTGACCGCAATTGTAAAAATCACATATCTGGGATCACTAGAACTTCCGCTCATGCTGGGAATAGACTGGAATTGTGACAGTGTATGAGTCATTGGCGATGTTTCCGAAAAACCCTTTATGGGTGTGTGCACACAACATCTGGTCAACCAAGTTTTTCTAGGCAAAGATGCTTCAGAAAAATGCCAGTGCTCATTTTCCTAAAGCAGTTTCACTGGTGGCTCTGCCATAGTTTTCCGTAGTGGCCCCGCCGCCGGAGTCTTTTCTCTTTATTTTACACAATAGTGGGAGAGTAACTTTAGCAAAAAAAAATGAGCGCATCACTTCTTTCAACCTATTCAGTTTCTAAGCCCTGAAGAGGTGAAAAGAGGTAACCAAACACTAAACGTGCACAGCAATGTCATTTATGCATTGCTGTGCAATATGTTCATTTTTTCTGGCGTTTTGCAGCTCTTTTTCAGGCGGAATCCACCCGAATAAGATATTACACTAAGTTTGGTTTTGACACCATATCTGTATAGTAGGGTTTTGGTTTTTCAGTGCTTCTATGTATGTGTATGTAGCTTACTCAATGGTGAATTTCAGACGGTAAACACTATAAGGATGTGCCGCTGTTCATGGGCCACTGCTGTCTGCTTGCCCCCAGGCCAAAATTTGCCAGCCAGCCCCTGCTGACTGGTGGTAATGATTTTATCGTTGATCAGAAGCACTGTTTGCCGCCATGTCATGCAACAACCATCTTAATTACTGTGCACCTGGATAGTTGTAATCTTGGTTAGGGGTCACTTATATGGTTTTTTTGCTTCCCCTGTTTCCTCCCTGCAGAGCCCCTAGCTATGCCTGTGCAGCCACAGAACTGTTTGTCACTACTAGCCCCAATTTTCTCTAATATCTTACTCACACTTTTATTGTTTCTTTGCTACTACCTAGAGAATTAACTTTCAGGTGTCCAACACAGTGAAATTCTGGAGCCAACACATCACCAAGACACAAAATGAAAAGTTGCCATGTACTGTAGATAAAATGTGGTACAGTTTAGCTTAAGGGTGGACATATCATTTGTGCAACCTGTACAGCCACTCAGGGAACCAAGAGGTAAGGGGACCCACCTCTACATCCAAAGCAGGTGGAATTGTGCATTATGATGAGCTTCTGGACTGCATATGGCCCATATACTGTTCTTGCACAGGGGTCTTATTTTGACTTTGTCCACCACTTTTTAGCCATCTGTTTAACTTTGAACCAGGTTCCTTTTACTGAGTCTTGTAAAATGACTGCATCATGATTGCTTTGTGAAAGGAGAGATGTAAGCATTTGCACAATTGCTTTAAAAAAGTTAAATAGATCTACAAAAGTATTAAGAAGATATAGTCTGTTAATATTACGCCATAGACTAAGGCACCTGCCCCTCACATACTTTACTAGGTATAAACTTTCGTTATATGTGAGCAATAAGTTTGCTTAAGAGTTGTACTTTGGGATGTCTTGTAATAATCTTCACTCTTGATCATCAACTGCTATTTTAACTTGCTCCCCGCTCAGAGTTGGTGGGATTTAAATTTTTAGAGGCATCTGTCTTCTCATGTTGTCCCTGTGGGAAATCTCGGCAGTTTTATCTTGCAGAGGAATGCATTGTTAAATCTTGAATCCCACAGCTGTTCTCTTCAGAAACAACACGAGAAAATATTAAATGTACCAAGCAAAACACAAATAGCAGCCCCAGTGTTGTCAAGAAGAATACTTTTAAAATAGGCCAGATTCTTTTAGGCGTCATGAGAGCATGTATGAGACTTCTATTAGTTAAGTAAGTAAGTATGAGAATACATCAGAGTATTCTACCCAAATGACTATCTTGGAACATAAATGAATTAATCAAAGACTGTTTAGAAAAACATATAATACAAAATGATTCTAATCTCGAAATTACACATACATAAATGTTTTAGAGAATAAAGGCAATAATATACTATATAATATAATATATGTTGAAATAACAAGCGAGAGTAGACACATGTACAGAAAATTGATTTCAATGTTCGATGTGCAATTCCAATAATTCATTTTTTTTCCTGTGGTGGAGTTACAGGGTGATTTGCTGACAGACTATAGCTGATTGCTGAGGTTTTAGCAGCAGAACATTCAGTGATAATCTCTTTGTCAGGCTGGGTTCATATTATATTTTTGGCACACATCAGTGGCTCCATTAGGGCCTATGTCTGAAGCCCTAAAAATTGGAATTCAGGTGTGTCTTCCAATGGGATTAATGATTTTAATGAAGCGGGAGTCACTTATTTTCCGCAGTGTTCGCTTTTTTTACGTCGGGCTCAAAAATGAAGTTCAACCACTTTTTTGTGTCCGCCTAAAAAAAGCTGCCACTGTAGACAAAGTCAAACAGAGCACAAAATGACTCTTCTGCTTCATTAAAATCTAGGTCCCCGTCAGTAGATATGCCTAAATCCCACTTTTCAGTTCTTCAGACAGAAGAACTGGTGGAGTCACTGACAGGTGGCTAAAACTTGGTGTGAGCTGAACCTCAGGAGGTTTATCCAACAAAAATATATTGTCTCTGCAGGAATCTATACATAAGTAAGAATTGTGGCTGGAAGAGATCGTCATGATGGTTTGGGCCAGGTGGAGAAGGTAGGGAAAGTAAACAACCCCGATTCTATACAGGTATTCTGTTGAGAAAGAGGCCCAAGAGTCTCGAAACTAGTTTTGTCTGGTGATATCTCAATAAATAATTTGTATCCACCTTCTGCATCACCATCTAGTCATCTGCACCAATCAGAGCATCCTCCATCATACACAAGCTTCATTCATATACCATTGAGGTTTGGCACATCAGACTGGGAATCTAGGATACAAGCAGCAGTCTCCTCGGGCTTTGCTTTTCCAATACACCTTCAATGGAGTTGGGCTGCACAACACAATTCTTCAGGGTGAGCTTTTTTGACCAGTACATTGTCAATACTCTCCTGACATACCAACCCTATGAACACCTTTTTTCTCTCTCTTTGTCAAGTGCACATGGCTATTACATTGGGATTCTCTAAGGCTTTCTTTATGGTTATTTATTCTAGCATTAATACATGTGAAATAGCTCTGGCTAGGCATGTGTATCACCACAAGAAATAATCGGTCTGCTATGAAAAAATATGCTCCCACTGTATATTATTCATGAGAATTCTCTGTGGTTGCATGCACAAGTGTAATACAGGTTACTTTGGCTGCTAAGAGCACACAAAAGTCCTGTGCCTATTCTAACAGCATTGATGAATCTACCAAAAGCAAAAGAACTGACACTGATGAGCAATGAAAAAGAAGAGGCTGCCCTGTCTACACAAAGGTAAGTGTGTTGTCAGCTTACTATGTGGATAAGCACATTTCTAAAGCTAATTTAAAAGCCAACCAATGAATTAAAACTGTGTCTTTCATCACCCTTCCTTCTGGCTCGACCCATCACAAGAGTGTGGCTTGAGTTTACCAGCTTTAGAGAAAACAAAAACATGATTTTGCGATAGTCCATCTTTTGATGTCAATGCTGCATGTGATCACCAAGTCGTTGTAATGGGCGTTAGGTGTCGAGTTCCCGCCTCTGCACAGGCAGAATCTCGAACCATCTCCACTGCGGTCTCCCATTCTTCTCCAGCCGCAGCGGAGTCTGCTCAGCGCAGACATCGGTCCCAGTGTCTAGCTCAGGCTGATACTGGATGACTGGTTACTACTGCTCTTCTAGGCTCTGTCCTTGTAGCCAGAAAAGTTCAGCAGCGAGCAGGTCTTTCTGGGACTAAGTCCTGCTTTTCCCATACTGAGCATGCCCATGGGACGACCTCCCATTGTAGGTTGGGGTCACATGCTCAGGTCCTGTTGCGGCTCCTATTGGTCCATCTGGAAGGTCTTGTACCACTTCTGCTATGAAAGGTTTGCTCGGCCATTCGCTAGTGTACATTTGAAAATGTGTGTGTGTTGATGAATGCAAGTCGTTCTTTAATCATCCCCTCCCTTGTGTATGACTGCTCGTGTAAGGTGGATGTCTGCTATCTAGCGCCCGGCTGAGCTATCAGCATTAAACACATGAAACGGCATCTAATTGCTGTGACCGCCAGTGCAGCCCCGTGCGCTATTAGAGTGCTTTCCTATCCCAAGTCTGGGTGGTTAGTGGCGTCCGCCAGAGCGGCACAGCACGCACTCTTGTGCATTTAACTTATATTTTCAAATACTCTGACAGTTGTGGTGTCAAGCACAATTGGACTGAACTTACTCTAATCATGTGTCTTGGGATAGAGTCCTGAGACTCCTTGCTTGCGCTCTTGGTGCGGTACTGCGGCCCTGTAACACAACAGGGTTTGCTTCCTTCACACTGGGTGAAGTTAACCTGTGTGTGTATCCACATTGTACCCCCATATAGTCTATCATTACCCAGCAGCAGGTTCCATCTCTGCACGGTGGACCCCGGGCTGCAACGCACCTATACCATCTCTCTTATAATTTGGTGCGTTCCACTAGCCCTAACAATGTCAATTCTAGCCTATCAAGGGTTTTGCTAGCATGTTGCGATAATGTTTTTAGCTTGCTTCATGGAAAATTAGAGTCCTTAGAATGGTTTTCCATCTTCATTAATAAACCAGAATATTTTATTCTACGAGAGTCATACAAAAAGTTCATTTTCTGTAACCTTTTAGGTTAACATCTGCCTTTACAAACATTTGTGGTAGAATTGGTCATTCTAAAGCGCTCTTTGAATTTGAGCATGGTCCTGTAATAGGATGCCACCATTGGTCATTTTGTGAAATTCCTTCCCTTTTTAATATTCCACAATTGGGACAGGTACTATCGGTAAAGTGGAAGCATTTAGAAATTAGCAAATATGCCTGAAAGTGGCAGACCATGCAGAGTTTAGGGTCATCAATTACACCAACGCTCAGTGCATAAGTTGCAATTCTCTACTGACTCGATGACTGCATTGTTACAAATCTACATTATACAGGCATTAACACAAAAACTGTAGGTTTCCAAGGTCGAGTAGCTGTATGCAAGTCTTATATCACTAAGCGAAAATACCAAGCATTGGATGGAGTGATGTAAAGCTAGACGCTAGAGTGGTAGAAATGCTTCCCTATGTGGAAGTCTGTTGGATGAGATGGAGTTTGGCAAATGCCAGGAGAATTTTACCTGACTTAACTGCCACTGTAAGGGTTGGTAGTGAAGGATAATGCTGTGGTGTTATTTTTCTGGGTTGGCTTAGGTCCCTTAGTTTCAGTAAAGGGAAATCTTAATTCTCCAGTATTCAAAAACGTTTTGGACAATTGTTTGCTTTCAACTCTGTAGGAAGAGCCAATATTGATACAGTAGGACCATGCACTAGTGTACAAAGCAAGGTCAATAAAGTCAAGTATGGGTGAGATTGGTGTGGAAGAACTTGACTGGCCACATAGAGTCCTGAACTCCACTTTTGATGACCATAAGAGCTTATATTCTTGGAGAGAGAGAGAGGATTACCCAATAAATCTGGAGATGGGAAAGGACTCTGATCTACAAACTGTGCTCTGCTGGGAACCGCTATGACCCAGGTACTGATCACCACTGTACAATAAATAATAATGCAGAAAATGTCATAGCTCTAGGGAATTATGGAGGAGGCAATGCTAAATAGTGAATCGAATCTCAAAATGTTCAAATGTGCATAAAACCATGAAATTTGACTTGAACTCCGCAGATCGATCTGCTTATCTATAATATGGAGCAGACGTTGAGTGATAGCACCCCTGCATGCTCAACTGTAGTGAACTCTGCACAGTTCACTTTTCCCCATTTTTGAAGCTTCGCATCACTTCTTGTTCATTTAGAGGACATCTTCTGACATCACCTTTCCTTGGCCTTTTTTTCTTCACACTACTTTTTTATAAGAGATATATCCTGTACATTTTTATTATTGTTCCCAGATGTTTCTCTCTCTAATTAGCAAAATACATTCTTTAGAAAATATGTTTGTTTGAGGGGACAATATAATGAAAGAATTAATTATTTATTAAAACAATGCACACTGAGGTTCTTGTAATGAGAAAAAATGGTTCTCTCTCTCATTCTAAATGCTAAAAGCCTTAATCAGCAGTTTTGGTTATTATCTGTAGAGTTGCATCATAATTTTTGCTTGTATAGTTAATTATACTGACCTAATCAGAAAAAGCCACAATGCATATTAAAACATATGAATCCAGGGAACACAACTTCTCTTTACTTACTTATTACGATAAAGTAATTTAGGAAGTAGGGAGATTGCTCCAATATTACGCTCAGTCATAGTAAAGGAGGATTTTTAACAAAATGGTACAATACAGAAGTCACCATATTTATTATCTAAAGGGCACCAGTGAAATAACAGCTATAAGTTGATTGTTCTTGATACTAATGACTAATTATGATTTGCACTCGTTTTGATAACTCCTTTTCTTTTAGGACTAACAGCTTTATTGCTAATCCATTCTCCTTTATATCAAAAAACGATAAAATTAATCTGATGGCAAAGTGCAACTGTAAATTCTGCAGGTTCCAGTGCAGTGTCCATTGTGTAGAGCAGACATCCCCAACGTTTCTGACCTTGAAAGCCACATCCAACCTTGAGAGACGGTCGCGAGTCACATTCAGTTTTGAGAGAGGGTTGCGAGCCACATTTCAGCTCCTGCCCCCCTCACAATAGTGGCAAGTAAAGCCCCCATTACAGGCATAATGGTAACTAAACCTTTTCCACAAAAATTTCCCCAAAGCAGTATATTAAGGTCTAGAGGTTCCCACAATACCCCCATTAAGTATTCTCCTATAAAGCACTCCCAAGACTGTCACATCCAGCGTCCAACACCTCCTCTGACAGGTGGTATCATCTTGTCTCCAGCGTAGCATACATAAATTATCTCTAGACCCTTAAGACCAGTATATGTGCATCCAGATCTGCTCTTCTGTACAGGGCTGCTCACAAAATTCACCATTTTCAGATGTGCTCTTCATACCTGTTTGCTAGACCTGGAGCTAAAGCACCAAGCTGGCAGACAGCCGCGAGTTACAATTCATGGGTCCGTGAGCCACATGTGGCTCCCGAGCTACAGGTTCGGGACCCCTGGTGTAGAGCAATGACAATATAAAAAATGTACTTTAGAATTTTTACTTACAGCTGCATAGATACAGTGGGGGAAATAAGTATTTAATCCCTTGCTGATTTTGTAAGTTTGCCCACTGACAAAGACATGAACAGTCTATAATTTTAAGGGTAGGTTAATATTAACATTGAGAGATGGAATATCAAAAATAATATCCAGAAAAGCCCATTGTAAATAATAAATAAATAATCTTTATTTTTATATAGCGCTAACATATTCCGCAGCGCTTTACACACATTATCATTGCTGGTGCTCACAATCTAAATTCCCTGTCAGTATGTCTTTGGAATGTGGGAGGAAACCGGAGTGCCCGGAGGAAACCCACGCAAACACGGAGAGAACATACAAACTCTTTGCAGATGTTGTCCTTAGTGGGGCTTGAACCCAGGACTCCAGCGCTGCAAGGCTGCTGTGCTAACCACTGCGCCACCGTGCTGCCCAATAAATTGTATAAATTATGTAAATTTATTTGCATTTTGCAGTGAGAAATAAGTCTTTGATCCCTCTGGCAAACAAGACTTAATACTTGGTGGTAAAACCCTAAAGGTATTGTCACACTAGACAATATCGCTAGCGATCCGTGACGTTGCAGCATCCTCGCTAGCGATATCGTCCAGTGTGACAGGCAGCAGCGATCAGGCCCCTGCTGGGAGATCGCTGGTCGAGGAAGAAAGTCCAGAACTTTATTTCGTTGCTGGACTCCCCGTAGACATCGCTGAATCGGCGTGTGTGACACCGATTCAGCGATGTCTTCGCTGGTAACCAGGGTAAACATCGGGTAACTAAGCGCAGGGCCGCGCTTAGTAACCCGATGTTTACCCTGGTTACCATCCTAAAAGTAAAAAAACAAACACTACATACTTACCTACAGCCGTCTGTCGTCCAGCGCTGTGCTCTGCTCTCCTCCTGCTCTGGCTGTGAGCGTCGGTCAGCCGGAATGCAGAGCGGTGACGTCACCGCTCTGCTTTCTGGCTGCCCGGCGCTCACAGCCAGACCAGAGAAGCAGAGCGCCGAGGACAGACGGCTGTAGGTAAGTATGTAGCGTTTGTTTTTTTACTTTTTAGGATGGTAACCAGGGTAAACATCGGGTTACTAAGCGCGGCCCTGCGCTTAGTTACCCGATGTTTACCCTGGTTACCGGGGACCTCGGGATCGTTGGTCGCTGGAGAGCTGTCTGTGTGACAGCTCTCCAGCGACCAAACAGCGACGCTGCAGCGATCCGGATCGTTGTCGGTATCGCTGCAGCGTCGCTATGTGTGACGGTACCTTTAGTGGCAAGTAGGGTTGAGCGAAACGGGTCGGCCATTTTCAGAAGTTGCCGACTTTTGGCAAAGTCGGGTTTCATGAAACCCGACCCGACCCCTGTGTGGGGTCGGCCATGAGGTCGGCGATCTTCTGAATCTGGTATCGGAATTCCGATACCGAGTTCCGATATGTTTGCAATATCGGAAATCGGTATCAGAATCCATATTTAAGTGTAAAATAAAGAATTAAAATAAAAAATATTGCTATACTTACCCTCTGACGCGCCCTGGTACTAACCGGCAGCCTTCCTTCCTTAGAATCAGCGCGTGAAGGACCTTAGATGACGTCGCGGCTTGTGATTGGTCGCGCGACCGCCCATGTGACCGCTCACGCGACCAATCACAAGCCGCGACGTCACCGAAGGTCTTTCAAGCGCTGATTCTTAGGAAGGAAGGCTGCCGGAAAGAAGCAGGGCGAGTCCGAGGGTGAGTATATACCTAATAGGAATATACTCACCCTCGGACGCGCCCTGCTTCTTTCGGCCGACCCCGACCCCAACTTTTCTATAGGATCGGCCGATTTCACTCGACCCGACATTTGAGAAAGTCGGGTTTTGTGAAACCCGACCCGATCCTATAAAAGTAAAAGTCACTCAACCCTAGTGGCAAGCACATCAGTCAGATGTTTTTTTGTAATTGATGATGAGGTTTGCGCACATGTCAGGAGGAATTTTGGTCCACTCCACATTTTATAAACGTTTATTTCAGCGTGTGCAGGCATCATAACTAAAAGAACCACCTTGTCAGAATGCAGCATTAGTAATGCACAAGGTGGCTCTTTTAGTTACAAACGCCTGAGGGGGGGGATGACAGGTTCCCTTTAAGCACTTCCTTTTGTGGACCTTGAGCAGAAATGCTCACTATACAAACCCCTGAGCCCCTGTATCCTATTACCAGTTAAATGTTTTGCCACATCCTTGTATAGGGGTTAAATAATGAAGGTCATGGTTCACTATGGACCTGATAGATTAGTTAGCTATTGCAAAGCTTGTCCTTAGAAGCTCTATTTAGCGCTACCCAGCGATTATGGAAAGAGCCACTTTACAGTTGGCAAATGTCCTTGATGGCCCCCTAAAAGCATCTGACTTTCTAGGAAAAGTTGAATCCCAACTTCTGGGTTTTGGGATCCTGGTATGCAGTATAGGATTCCACAACTACAGTGGCTTATGAAAGTATTCACCCCCTAAGCATTATTTGCATTTTGCCACCTCACAAACTGGAATTTCACAGTTTTTTTTAGAGTTTGCATCAACTCATGTAAAGAATATGCCAAAACAACTGTGAAAATGTGTTTTTTTTATTTTATTGTGAAACAAACAACAACTAGAGCAAAATAACTGAAAACTTCCGTGTGCATATCTACTCACCCCCTAAAGTCAGTATTTTGTAGAGCCACCTTTTGCAGCACTTACAGCTACAAGTCACTTTTGATAAGTCTCTATGATCTTTCCACATTTTGCCACTGGGATTTTTGCACATTCCTCAAGGCAAAATTGATCCAGCTGCAACAAGTTAGATGGTTTCCTCTGGTAAACAGCAATCTTCAAGTCTGACCACAGATTCTCAATTGGACTAAGGTCTGAGCTTTGACTAGACCACTCCAAAACATTTACACATTTTCCCTTAAACCACTCAAATGTTGCTTTGGCAGTATTTGGTCATTGTCTTGTTGGAACTATGTGTAACTTGGTTAACAACTGGCTCAGTGATATGAAACAAATGGTGATTATTAACCCCTTTCTGACCTCGGACGGGATAGTACGTCCGAGGTCAGAAGCCCCGCTTTGATGCGGGCTCTGGCGGTGAGCCCGCATCAAAGCCGGGACATGTCAGCTGTTTTGAACAGCTGACATGTGCCCGCAATAGGCGCGGGCAGAATCGTGGTCTGCCCGCACCTATTAACTAGTTAAATGCCGCTGTCAAACGCAGACAGCGGCATTTAACTACCGCATCCGGCCGGGCGGCCGGAAATGACAGCATCGCCGACCCCCGTCACATGATCGGAGGTCGGCGATGCTTCTGAATAGTAACCATAGAGGTCCTTGATACCTCTATGGTTACTGATCCCCGGCAGCTGTGAGCGCCACCCTGTGGTCGGCACTCACAGTACACCTGATTTTCTGCTACATAGCAGCAAACAGCAGATCGCTGCTATGCAGCAGAGCCGATCGTGCTGTGCCTGCTTCTAGTCTCCCATGGAGGCTATTGAAGCATGGCAAAAGTAAAAAAAAAAGTAAAATAAATGTGAAAAAAATAAAAAAAATATAAAAGTTTAAATCACCCCCCTTTTGCCCCAATCAAAATAAATCAATAAAAAAAATCAAATGGTGATTATTAACCCCTTTCTGACCTCGGACGGGATAGTACGTCCGAGGTCAGAAGCCCCGCTTTGATGGGGGCTCTGGCGGTGAGCCCGCATCAAAGCCGGGACATGTCAGCTGTTTTGAACAGCTGACATGTGCCCGCAATAGGCGCGGGCAGAATCGTGGTCTGCCCGCACCTATTGACTAGTTAAATGCCGCTGTCAAACGCAGACAGCGGAATTCAACTACCGCATCCGGCCGGGCGGCCGGAAATGACAGCATCGCCGACCCCCGTCACATGATCGGAGGTCGGCGATGCTTCTGAATAGTAACCATTGAGATCCTTGATACCTCTATGGTTACTGATCCCCGGCAGCTGTCAGCGCCACCCTGTGGTCGGCACTCACAGTACACCTGATTTTCTGCTACATAGCAGCAAACAGCAGATCGCTGCTATGTAGCAGAGCCGATCGTGCTGTGCCTGCTTCTAGCCTCCCATGGAGGCTATTGAAGCATGGCAAAAGTAAAAAAAAAAAGTAAAATAAATGTGAAAAAAAATAAAAAAAATATAAAAGTTTAAATCACCCCCCTTTTGCCCCAATCAAAATAAATCAATAAAAAAAATCAAATCTACACATATTTGGTATCACCGCGTTCAGAATCGCCCGATCTATCAATTAAAGAAAAGCATTAACCTGATCGCTAAACAGCATAGCGAGAAAAAAAATCGAAATGCCAGAATTACGTTTTTTTGGTCGCCGCGACATTGCATTAAAATGCAATAACGGGCGATCAAAAGAACGTATCTGCACCAAAATGCTATTATTAAAAACGTCATCTCAGCACGCAAAAAATAAGCCCTCAATTGACCCCAGATCATGAAAAATGGAGACGCTACGAGTATCGGAAAATGGCGCAAATTTTTTTTATTTATTTTTTTTAGCAAAGTTTGGAATTTTTTTCACCACTTAAGTAAAAAATAACCTAGTCATGTTAGGTGTCTATGAACTCGTACTTACCTGGAGAATCATAATGTCAGGTCAGTTTTAGCATTTCGTGAACCTAGCAAAAAAGCCAAACAAAAAACAAGTGTGGGACTGCACTTTTTTTGCAATTTCACCGCACTTGGATTTTTTTTCCCGTTTTCTAGTACATGACATGCTAAAACCAATGATGTTGTTCAAAAGTATAACTCGTGACTAGTGTTGAGCATTCCGATACCGCAAGTATCGGGTATCGGCCGATATTTGCGGTATCGGAATTCCGATACCGAGATCCGATATTTTTGTGATATCAGGTATCGGTATCGAATCAATAGGGATGTGGAAAATAAAGAATTAAAATAAAAAATATTGATATGCTCACCTCTCCGGCGGCCCCTGGACTTCACGCTGCTATCCGGGAGGCTTCTTTGTTTAAAAAGCGCGCCTTTCGGACCGGTGAATGACGTCCCGGCCTCTGATTGGTCGCGTGCCGGTCACACTCACTCTATTAGCGGTGGATACCGCATTTATCCCTAGTGTCCTGGCGTACTGACAGCTCTTTTGAGCCTCAGTGCCCAGTGGCGTATCTAGGGGGGGGCAGCCGGGGCATGTGCCCCGGGCGCAGCTGGCAGGGGGGCGCAGTTGGGCCGCCAAATGTCTCCCCTGGCAGCTGCATTCTGCCGCCCCTGCACTCGGAGTCAGCTGTTCTCTGTGTCGGACTGTCAAGCTGACATCCGGCACAGAGACGCTGCAGCGCGCGGCTCCCAGTGTTCAATTGTACTCGTATCTTACGGACATGAGTACAATTGAACATCTGACTGCAGTGCCTGTCTAGAATGGAGCTGAGGTAAGATGTCACCGGAAGGGGCGGGCCTCCTTCAGTCCAGTGAAGACAGATAGCAGGAAGCTGCTGGAGTCGTGTGAGGAGGACTGAGGGTCTGCAGCATGCAGCCATGTGAGGAGATTACCGAGGTGTGTGGGGATTGGAGGGATAATGATGAGGGGCTGTGTAGTGGATGATGAGAGGCTGTGGGGAATGGAGGGATAATGATGAGGGGCTGTGTAGTGGATGATGAGAGGCTGTGGGGAATGGAGGGATAATGATGAGGGGCTGTGTAGTGGATGATGAGACGCTGTGGGGAATGGAGGGATAATGATGAGGGGCTGTGTAGTGGATGATGAGACGCTGTGGGGATTGGAGGGATAATGATGAGGGGCTGTGTAGTGGATGATGAGAGGCTGTGGGGAATGGAGGGATAATGATGAGGGGCTGTGTAGTGGATGATGAGACGCTGTGGGGATTGGAGGGATAATGATGAGGGGCTGTGTAGTGGATGATGAGACGCTGTGGGGATTGGAGGGATAATGATGAGGGGCTGTGTAGTGGATGATGAGAGGCTGTGGGGAATGGAGGGATAATGATGAGGGGCTGTGTAGTGGATGATGAGACGCTGTGGGGAATGGAGGGATAATGATGAGGGGCTGTGTAGTGGATGATGAGACGCTGTGGGGATTGGAGGGATAATGATGAGGGGCTGTGTAGTGGATGATGAGACGCTGTGGGGATTGGAGGGATAATGATGAGGGGCTGTGTAGTGGATGATGAGACGCTGTGGGGATTGGAGGGATAATGATGAGGGGCTGTGTAGTGGATGATGAGACGCTGTGGGGAATGGAGGGATAATGATGAGGGGCTGTGTAGTGGATGATGAGAGGCTGTGGGGAATGGAGGGATAATGATGAGGGGCTGTGTAGTGGATGATGAGAAGCTGTCTGGGGAATGGAGGGATAATGATGAGGGGCTGTGTAGTTGATGATGAGACGCTGTGGGGAATGGAGGGATAATGATGAGGGGCTGTGTAGTGGATGATGAGACGCTGTGGGGAATGGAGGGATAATGATGAGGGGCTGTGTAGTGGATGATGAGAGGCTGTGGGGAATGGAGGGATAATGATGAGGGGCTGTGTAGTGGATGATGAGAAGCTGTGTGGGGAATGATGATGGGCTGTGAAGTGGATGATGAGGGGCTGTGTGGGGAATGGAGCATGATGAGGGGCAGTGTGGAAAAAGAAGGAATGATGAGGGGCTGTGTGGGAGAAGGGGGGTGATGAGGGGCTTTGGGGGAGAAGGGGGGTGATGAGGGGCTGTATGGGGGTGATGGGCTGTGTGGGGAATGGGGGATGAGAGGCTGTGTGGGTGATAATGAGGGCCTGTGGGGAATGGGGGGATGATGAGGGGCTCTGTGGAGAAGCGGGGTGATGAGGGCCTTTTTGGGGAATGATGAGGGCCTGTGGGGAATGGGAGGATGATGAGGGACTGTGTAGGGGTGATGAGGGGGAGATGGGGTTGATGAGGGGCTGTGTGGGGGATCAGGAGATGGGGGTGATGAGGGGCTGTGTGGGTAATGGGGGGATTTATTGTGTGGGGTTGAATTGGAGTGGAGATGGGAGATTTGAGGACACAAAATGAACAGCAAAGGGGGTGATGGGGCACAGAATAGAAACTGAGTAGTGGGTTCGTAGCATGGGGGCAGTGTAAGGGCACAGCCAGGAGGGGACAGTATACCAAGGAGGGGGAGTGTGATGAGAGAGTACAGTATAAATACTGGGCCCTATATGGGGGACACAGTGTGAGAGGACAGTGTGAAGAGGGGACCGGTATGGAAAGGAGAGGTCAGTGTGAAGAGCATGTACCATAAGAGGGACAGTGTGGGGGTCATATTTTGTGAAGACAATATAGTGAGGGGCAATTTTTCATTCAGGAGCATTATAATGACACTTGTATCTTTAAGGGCATCGTGAAGATGAAGAAAAGAAGAACGACTCCAGAGACGACATCATCTATAAGGTACCTGGATGTAAATGTTAATTGTGATACTGACTAACTCTCATGTTTTTATTTATGTTAGGAGCATTAAAGGGGATGTCCAGGTTTGTAATGAGTCTGCAGTCATTCTTCGTGACTGCAGACTTCTGAGTTCTCACAGTGCTCATTGCACGCTGTCAGGATTCTCTCGTGCTGGCAATTTACATACATGTGGTCACGTGCTGACTAGACATGTGTGGCCTCCGTCAATGAAAATGAACTGAGCGAGGCCGGGCACGTCTAGTCGGAATGTGTTCAGAATTATACAAATCACATGCTTGTACTGACATGACCGTCCACCAGCAAGGGAGAATCCTAAAAGTGTCCAGTGCATTCGTTGTGAGAATTCAGAAGTCTGCGATGTCAGGATTCAGGTCAGCAGGTTCCAGTAGTCGTCACATGGACACCTCACTGATATGTGACTTTCACACTTATGGTCTGGTGACAACGAGCTTTTCTTCTGCTTCTCAGTTTTTCACTGAACATTGAGAGCATTAGGGAGAGGAGCTTGTGGGTACATGACTAAGTGCGCAAATCGCATATGTGCTGGGGGGGGGGAGAGGGGGGGGGCGCCAAAATGAATTCTTGCCCCGGGTGCCAGAAACCCTAGATACGCCTCTGTCAGTGCCACCCATTATTCTGACTCACCGTCAGTTGACCAGCCTGGTTCTGTTTCTTCCCGGCTTGTTGCTTTTTTTCCAGCATGTCTGATTGATGCAAATCCGAGTAGTCTATTGTTTTTGGGGCCATACAAGTATACAATTATACCTAGCACACTGATGAAGGTCCAGTATCGACCGAAACGTTTGTGATTTACTGTATGTAATAAATCCCCACTTTTTTGCATCACAACACCCTGGAGTGTGCTAGTCACTTTATATTGTATACGTTCAGGTTTGGGCACCTATGACTGTGCACCTCCCCTATTTAGGCTGTGCTTAGCATCTTCTATATCACTCAATCAGAGGCCGCGACGTCATTCGCAGGTCCTCAATTCCTAGAATTAGCAGTTTTGTGAATGAGAATGACGTCGCGGCTTCTGATTGGCCGCGTGCCGCCCATGTGACCGGCACGCGGCCAATCAGAAGCCGCGACGTCATTCTCATTCACAAAACTGCTAATTATAGGAATTGAGGACCTGCGAATGACGTCGCGGCCTCTGATTGGTCGCGTGCCGGTCACATGGGCGGCACGCGACCAATCAGAAGCCGGGACGTCATTCACAGGTCCAAAAGGCGCGCTTTTTAAACAAAGAAGCCTCCCGGTTAGCAGTGTGAAGTCCAGGGGCCGCCGGAGAGGTGAGCATATCAATATTTTTTATTTTAATTCTTTATTTTACACATCCCTATGGATCCCAGGGCCTGAAGGAGAGTTTCCTCTCCTTCAGACCCTGGGAACCATGAGAATACCTTCCGATACTTGATGTCCCATTGACTTGTATTGGTATCGGATATCGGTATCGGCGATATCCGATATTTTTCGGGTATCGGCCGATACTATCCGATACCGATACTTTCAAGTATCGGACGGTATCGCTCAACACTACTCGTGACGCAAAAAATAAGCCCTCATATGGCCAAATTGATGGAAAAATAAAAAAGTTATGGCTCTGGGAAGGAGGGGAGTGAAAACGAACACGGAAAAACGAAAAATCCCAAGGTCATGAAGGGATTAATGGAACACACTTGGAATGGGTCACAATTAACAGATGAAGACCACAGAGGTCAGTATTGGGCCCTCTTCTTCTTAATATACCGCATATACTTGAGTATAAACTGAGATTTTCAGCCCTTTGTTTTAGACTGAAAGTGTCCCTTTTAGCTTATACTCGAGTCACCCCTACCGGTCTGTCTCCCGTCACCCTCACAGGTCTGTCTCCCTTCTCCCCGGTTAGTCTCTCTGTCACATCATATTCACCCTCCTGGTGCGGTCTGCACATCCCTGCTTCTCTGATGCGATGGTCTTTCCAGGCGCCGGCAGCTCTTCCTGTGTTCAGTGGTCATGTAGTACTGCTCATTAAAGTAATGAATATGGACACGACTCCACTCCCATAGGGGTGGAGTGCATATTCATTACTTTAATGAGCGTTACCAGTGACCACTGAACACAAGAACAAACTACCGGCGCCGGAGAGACCATCGCGTCAGAGAAGCAGGGACGTGCAGACCACACCAGGAGGGTGAGTATGACAGGGAGGTTGAGCATTGCAATATTCACCTGTTCCCGTTCTACCCCCGGGCTCCATCTTCCGTATCCTCTGGCTGTGACATTCAGGTCAGAGGGTGCGATGACGTAGTTAGCACGCGCCCTCTGCCTGAACAGTAACTGCAGAGAGTCAGAAGATGGAGCGGCGCATGGCGGTGGACCGGGGACAGGTGAATATCGCAAGTGTCGGTGTCCCCGACTGCTCAGGACAAGAGGTGAGTATATCATTTTTTTTTAAATCACAGCAGCAGCATATATCGCATATAATCTATGGAGCATCTTATGGGGCCATAATCAACCTTTATGCAGCATTGTATGGGGCAAATGTTTCTATGGAGCATCTTAATGGTGCCATAATCAACCTTTATGTAGCATTGTATGGAGCATCTTATGGGGCCCATCATAAACTTTATGGAGCATTATATTGGGTGTATTTTGTATGGAGCCCATCATGAACTGTATGGAGCATTATATGGGGTGTATTTTGTATGGAGCATTATATGGGACGTATTTTGTATGGAGCATCTAATGGGCTCCTGATTCAATATGGATATTCCAAAACACTTAACCTACTGATGTCTCAATTAATTTTACTTTTATTGGTATCTATTTTTATTTTTGAAATTTACCAGTAGCTGCTGTATTTCTCACCCTGGGCTTATACTTGAGTCATTATTTTTCCCAGTTTTTTGTGGCAAAATTAGGGGTCTCAACTTATACTCGGGTCGGCTTATACTCGAGTATATACTGTACTTATTAATGACTTTGTAGGGGGCATACAGAGCAGAATTACAATATTTTCAGTTGATTCTACACTCTGCACATAATCAATACAGAGGAGGATAATTTAATATTACAAAAGGATTTATTTAAAGGGACTCTGTCACCTGAATTTGGCGGGCTATGTAAATGCCCTGTGTCCGGTTCGATGGGCGATGTTTCCTCTTCTTTCATTCACCCCTTCCTTTCCCGCTGGCCGCAATATTTTCTTGAATTTCAGTAGGTTTCCTCCATAGTTCACGCGTGCGCAAAGCAATCTTGCCTTGCGCACGCGCAGTATGCTTTGCCCAACTGCGGGCAAAGGCGAAAAGCATTAGTGCCCATGCACCGGTGCACTATGCCCTGGAAGTATTTCTCTGTGTTCCGGGACATAGTGCGGCGGCGCATGTGCACTAATGCTTTTCGGCTTTGCTCGCAGTTGGGCAAAGCATACTGCGCATGCGCAAGGCAAGATTGCTTTGCGCACGCGTGAACTATGGAGGAAACCTACTGAAATTCAAGAAAATATTGCGGCCAGCGGGAAAGGAAGGGGTGACTGCTTTTTGTGCAGCCAATCAGTGGTACAGTGGTCATGTTCTGCACTGTTAATATTGCTGCTCAACGATGGGAGCCATGATGCAAATGATAAATGAGGAACACGCTTGTTCAAAGTTCGCACTGCCCAGGGTTCAAAATTACAATCACACACGAAGATGAAGCATAAATGTGGTTTATTATGTCAACACGTTTGAAGTTTCAAACCTCTTCATCAAGACCAAACCACAATGATGCAAGTAATGACCGACTGCAGTGGTCATATGCAAAGTGAATCTGGTGGACTTAGGTGTTGGATCTGGGGGTCAAAGAAGACGTGAGTAGATCTTACTTAAAAAAAAATACATTTGCAACTATTTTGTTTTTTAAGTTAAATTTTGGATAACTATTGACATAGTTCGCAGTTAACCGAGAGATATTAGGAGCAACGAAAATATCAAAAAGAAGATACCAATGAGTCCTCTTTTATCTCATCTTTTAATTTTCAGGATTTTACTTATAGTGTTGTAGACTTACCCTCAACTACAAATGCATACTTCTTAAGTGAGTGAGGTCTTTGCTTCTCTTCTGGGGTTCTTGAGCTCCGGTTCTCTATACATAAGAGTCCACCGCTAGGCAATGATGAATAGCGACGACTGCTTTCTGTGCACTAATTAATAATAGAAAATATTGACACTCATGGCCGTTTCAGTTGTAGCTTGCACTTATGTCCCACAAGAAGCACAGTGCTGCGCTTGTAGCCAGTGCTTATACACTGTGGCAGCTGCAGCTGTTTATTACACAGTGGTAATATTTCTTGCATGCAAATGGTGACGGATGTTTCCAGTGCTGTACTAATGAGGTGTAATGTGTGCACCCATAGCTGGGAGACCTGTCGCACGCTTCCCCAGTTGTCCTGGCTGTATGGAAATGCCACTCAGCAGATTCATTTGGACAGTAGTAGCATTTACATCGCAATGTCCCCTAATAAAAAAAGCATACATGAGGTTGACTTTAAAATTTGACTGCTCTAGTAGCATGTTACTAGTATGTGTTACTGTTTCTGCTTAAAACACAACGTTTTTGCATGTATAAAAAATAGATTGATCACCAACATTATTCACACTGTACTATGGCATAATTGTATTATTAATCTCATTATAGTAATAAAGGAACAGTCCGAGCTTTAGGATTGACCCCGCAGGGAACCTCTTCCGTTGTTTAGGGATAATGTTGTCTTGAACAGTCTGATTTCAAAGAATACAAAATATTTTTTGAATATTTTAAATGATAAGTACATTGTCAATTATTGTGAATAAAATGAGCTCCCCTTGTGCCATTTAGTAAAAACGATATAGCAAAAATTCGGCACTCAACATAACGTAAGACAGGTGATTTAATGGTGTCCACAAAATAACAGAAACGTTTCAGTCCTACATCCGGACCTTCATCAGTCACTGTTGATAAATGTGAGGGAGCGAGTGGACCCACAGAATTGCTGATTGTGGAGTGAAATCAGACTTGTGTGTGAGCGCTGCCTGTATGTGGGCAGTATAGCCCCAAATGAAGCAATATACCTTAAAATATCAGGACATAAGTGCCGTGCCTGTTTGGGACTCAGAATCCACAGCTATACTGCCCACATACAGGCAGCGCTCACACACAAATGTGATTTCATTCCACAATCAGCAATTCTGTGGGTCCACTCGCTCCCTCACATTTATCAACTGTGACTGATGAAGGTCCAGATGTAGGACCGAAACGTTTCTGTTATTTTGTGGACACCATTAAATCAACTGTCTTAAGTTGAGTGCCGAGTTTTTGCTATACACTACGGTGTGGGAACCTACTCTGGCACCTCTTTGTGGCTGTGAACACGTTTACTTTTTCATTTAGTATAAAGGAGACCTACTTCATTAAATGATGTGCAGTATTCATTATGCAAACTAGTGGCAGGTCAGTGAGGGATCAGTGACCTGTCAGCAGTCTGCATTATGAATATATAATCAGAGCACCACATACACCAGACCCGCCTTAGGGCAAGAGAATATCATTAACACAAAACTGAAAATAAAGATTAAGAAACAGCCACAAGACAGATTTCATCAACCATGGTATAATTTTGTTCAGTATAATGGCGCCGACCTGACACTGTGTGTAGGTTACTATGCACAATCCTGCTGACAGGTTCCCTTTAAGTGGTTGAAATCTGGATAGCTCAATTATATATAGAACACTCAAAACTAGGCAGTTGCAGCATTACACCTGTAAGAGTCGACTATTTAGCAGGTCTTCTTTCACCCACTCAGTAGAAGACACTTCACCACAACTCATTGCCACGCGACAAGTTTGGAACATTGAAGGGTTGGCCAGCTCCTATGAAATGAAGGCTCAGTCCCATGTGTGGAAGCATAGACGACTGACACAAAGCAGTCTTTCATGTAAAGCCAAGCCTGGCTTATCTCTAAACCCACTGCCTGAGCGAAGAGGACAGCTGCAAGCTTCTTGTGGGGGACAGACACCACTAAATGTGTTTAAAGAGATCCAGAGACAACAATTTATCATTTACTTTGATGAATGTTTCTCTAATTATGTGTACAAGGATGCATATTTCCAGAAGGGTTCAATTTGCTGCACACCACCTGTTCTTATATTTTACCTCCACTCATTATTTCATCCATTATTTTATTCAGTTCACTTTTACATTGTGTCATTTCTCATAATGTAGAATAAATGTTACCACTTTTGGATTTTTTTTTACCATTTTTCAGCACATTATATGCTAAAATGAATGGCGTCATTCAAAAGTATAAGGCTACTTTCACACATCAGGTTTTCACCATCAGGCTCAATTCGGCTAAGTTTCAAAAAACCGATCCGGCAAATGTTGCCGAAGGATCCGTTTTTTCCCCATAGAATTGCATTAGTGCCGGATTGCGCTAGATGACTTTGCGTTTTATACAGTTTTTGCCGGATCCGGCAAATCTGCCTTTTCCGGTTTCTGGAAAAAAAGTCCATAGCAACGTTTTTTACCTCCACTCATTATTTCATCTATTATTTTATTCAATTCACTTTTACATTGTGTCATTTCTCATAATCTTCTATATAATTGTCTAAGGGTCACTTCCGTCTGTCTGTCTGTCTTTCTGTCACGGATATTCATTGGTTGCGGCCTCTGTCTGTCATGGAAATCTAAGTTGCTGATTGGTCGTGGCAAAACGCCCACGACCATTGCCATGACCAATTAGCGATGGGCACAGTCTGGCGGCAACATGGCCGCTCCTTCCTCCCCGCAGTCAGTGCCTGCTCCATACTCCCCTCCAGTCAGCGCTCACACAGGGTTAATGGCAGCGCTAACGGACCGCGGTGTAACGCACTCCATTAACGCTGCTATTAACCCTGTGTGACCAACTTTTTACTATTGATGCGGCCTATGCAGCATCAATAATACAAAGATCTAATGTTAAAAATAATAAATAAAATAAAAAATCATTATATACTCACCGTCCGTCGGCCCCCGGATCAGGAACAGGCCTTTCCCACTCCTCGCGATGCCCCGGTGACCGCTCCATGCATTGCGATCTCGTGAGATCATGACGTATCGGTCTCGCGAGACCGCTACGTCATCATCTCGCGAGACCGCAATGCACTCTGGAGATCAGAGCACGCGAGGAGCATCGGTAACTGCTTCGCTTGGATCCGGGGGACAACGGAGGGTGAGTATATCACTATTTTTTATTTTAATTCTTTTTTTTAACAGGGATATGATGCCCACATTGCTATATACTACGTGGGCTGTGCAATATATTACGTGGGCTGTGCAATATACTACGTGGGCTGGGCAATATATTACGTGGGCTGGGCAATATACTACATGGGATGTGCAATGTACTACGCGGGCTGTGCAATGTACTACGTGGGCTGTGCAATATACTACACGGGCTGTGCAATGTACTGCGCTGGCTGGGCAATATACTTCGCGGACTGGGCAATATACTACATGGGCTGGGCAATATGCTGCGCGCACTGGGCAATATACTATGCGGGCTGTGCAATATACTCCATGGGCTGTGCAAGATACTACGCGGGCTGGGCAATATACTGCGCGGGCTGTGCTATATACTGCGTGGGCTGTGCAATGTACTACGTGGACTGTGCAATGTACTACGTGGGCTGTGCAATGTACTACGTGGGCTGTGCAATGTACTACGTGGGCTGTGCAATGTACTACGTGGCTGTGCTATATACTACGTGGGCTGTGCTATATACTACGTGGCCTGTGCTATATACTACATGGCCTGTGATATACACTACGTGGCCTGTGTTATACACTACGTGGCCTGTGTTATACACCACGTGGTCTATGTTATATACTGCGTGCGTGGTACTGCGCGGGCTATGCAATATACTACGCGGGCTGTGCAATATACTACATGGGCTGTGCAATATACTGCATGGGCTATGCTATAAACTCCATGGGCTGTGCTATATACTCCGTGGGCTGTGCTATATACTCCGTGTGCTGTGCTATATACTACGTGGCCGTGCTATATACTACGTGGCTGTGCAATATACTATGTGGCTGTGCTATTTACTACGTGGGCTGTTATATACTACGTGGCTGTGCTATATACTACGTGGCCGGCTGTGAAAATCAGCGACAGGCGCAGTCCGGCCGCAAATTGGCGCGGGATTTGAACCATGCTTCGCTAATTGGTCGCGGCCGGCCGAATCCTGTGTATTCAATGTATTATTCTAAAATCTTCATAAATAAACTATATACATATTCTAGAATACCTGATGCGTTAGAATCGGGCTACCATCTAGTGTAGAATAAATGTTACCACTTTTGAATTTTTTTTACCATTTTTCAGCACATTATATGCTAAAATTAATGGCGTCTTTCAAAAGTATAAGGCTACTTTCACACATCAGGTTTTCTCCATCAGGTTCAATCTGGCTAAATTAAAAAAAACGGATCCTGTGAATGTTGCCGCCAGATCCGTTTTTTTCCCATAGACTTGTATTAGTGCCGGATTGCACCAGATGACATTGTGTTTCGTCCGGTTTTCGCCTGATCCGGCAAATCTGCAGTTTCTGGTTTCTGGAAAAAACGTCCATAGCAACGTTTTTTGTTTGCCATCATATGGCGACAGACAAAAAAAAAGTTTTGTCTCTTGGAAGAAGAAGAAAAGGAAAGAATGAAATGTCGCCACGTTCAAGGAGTGAAAGGGAAAGGTCACCTTAAAATAATCTTTTGTTATGTATGTTTGTGTACTCTACTTTCATGAATGTCCTGAGTAAATACATTTGTTCTGGGAGCTGTAAGATGGGAGTTGTCATTTACGTATATTTACAGTTATCCTCTACTAATCACCATAACGTCCACAAACAATGTTTTTGCCACATTTTTTTTTACAAAATTTGATGTGCTATATTATATTATTAATAGTGGTATTATTATTATTTACATTTTAATTGTCTTTTCTGTTGAATTTTTAAAAAACTAATAAACGCACTACAAACATTTTTTATTGTGCAATTTTTCTCATTATTTTTGTGAGATGTGAACCACGCAATTAAACAACACAAACTATTTGCAAAAATTGCAGGTATTAATACCCATTTTTGAAACTACCATAAGATTGCAGAAAAAAAATGCATAAAAAGTTGATTGAAAAAACTGTTGTGTTTTTTATTAGTCCTAATGACAAAAAAACACTATTCCGATATTACCCCCATGTATCTATTTGGTCTCAGTTTCACCTTCTTTCCAGCAGTGTCTGTCTTTTTAGCCAGACTCAATATTGTGGTAGACTACGCTATTGTGTCCAGCAGAAAAGGTGGAAACCACTACAAAAGAGGCCAGATGGAGTCCAACAGTATTAAATGTCATTTTTTATTAAAGCAAACCCCCCACCTAATGCAGTACAGAACAGACAGCAAAATGTAATGTCAATGCGGACTTATCCACCAAAAATGTACATAGTAAGCGTGTGTAAAAAAAAAAAAATCTAGTCCATATTCAAAAAACATTTACCAAAAATGTACCTTGCCCAAACAATGAATCACTGCATGAAATCTTTTACACACCTATACAGAAGAACACTGATGAAATCAATAAAAATTATGGATTGCATTCTATTTTGAAACCAAAGACTAGAGACTTCTAACTTATTTTATAGACAGTCACCATCTTCACCTGCTTTTTGACATAAGCACTGTATAGAATTTTCAGTACTTAAGAGCTGTGAATTTTTTTTATACCATATGGTCTTTTTATTATACTAGTTTTGATTTTAGGGCTGGAAAATAGGATCTTACGTGGTCAATTTTCATATTAAATGTTCTCCCTTCTCCATCGACACTCGGGTACATGAAGTTAGGCAGAGTTTCTAAAAATGTTAATATTGCTTGACCGTAGACAAGAATATTGCCAGCATAGTAGACCCATCAGTCCCTACGTGGATATTCTCTTAGTAAAATACTAGTTCTTTATGGGAACAAGAGAGCATTGTAAGTTCTTAAGAGAACAAAATGAAATAGGACAGGTTCCTTAAAGTTACCAATCTTGGAAACAAACCATCAAAAGCACCACCAGAAACATAAAAGTATCTTCAAAATAAGCAAGTGCTGACCCCTTCTTTGTACTTTGGGCTAATGCATCTTCGAAATAAGATGAAAAAACAAACAAGAGGTTACATGTACCTGATACACACTGACTGGATTGTCCACTCCAAGTACCATCAGCTTGACATCTGCGGGAATATGGTCCAACCAGCATGTATCCTTTATTACAGGTGAATTTCACCTCAGAATTATTCAAGTAGTTAGTTCCTTCTTTTTTCCCATTTTTCGGGGGCTCTAACCAGCCACAAGAGATCACTGACAGAAATGAAATATAATATTACAAGTTTAGTAACATCATACATAAAACATAACTGTCAGATCCATGCCTCAACATAATCCTACTACCTCTTCCTTTGTCACTAGCTGGTGCTGCACTAATACTGCAGATGACACTTGGTGGCAGGAGTATGTTTCAGTTAGACTTTATGATAGCTGGGACTTTTTGTTCCTCTTCCAGTTTACTTGCATTTAGAAGCAGGGGGCAAGTTATCAAATGTAATTAGCTCTTGGCTGGGTGACATACAGTAGGTGAGAATTTTCCCTATTTACACCTATAGCAGTCTGTTTCTAGCTGCCGGTGATAAGATATACTTACCCTGGTTTATAAACCAGTAGATCTGCTCTGATTCAATCTGTTTGATTCTCTAACCTTGATATCATCCTGACCACATCTTCCACTTATGATTTTGTCTCTGACTTGGCTTGACAACCATTCTCAGTGGGCCAGCAGCCACTCTGTGGATGTTAACAGGGATCCAGACCCTTGTTTAAGTGTTAAAGGGTGAAGACCTGGATTGCCCTGGAACCTGCTAAGTGGAGTGGCTTATGCCAAGCCTGTCCATGGAAGCTGTATTAAGATCTGCTAGGCTTCCACTTACAGTGACCCATTACAATAACACAGTGAAACCTCTCCACCTCTTTGAAAAAGGCCACACCTTTATCTCGAAAAGATTTCTAGAGACCAATTTTAATTTCTGTCATATCCTAAATTCAGGCCATAAGTTTTGAATGGGTCCTTCATCTTGAAGAGCATTGGTTTTCTTTTTATAGCTGGTTTCCTCAAAAACTGACCAGCGCTTCTGTCCATACAATGGTTGCTGGCAGAGGAGCATGTGAACAGACCTGTCCATCAGCCTCCTCCAATAGAAAAGCAGGTTATCCATATGAGGAGTTTTACAATTAGACAAAGATGATGGGCAGTGTTAGGGCTAGTGGAACGCACCAAATAATTAGAGAAAAGGAATAAGGTGCGTTCGCAGCCCTGGGTCCACCGTGCAGAAATCGAACCTGCTGCTAAGCAATGACGAACTATAAGGCAGTACAATGAGGATACACACACGGGTTAGCTTCACCCTGTGTGAAAGAAGTGAACCCTGTTGTGTCACAGGGCTGCAGTGCTGCACATAACAGAAATAATAAAATAGCACGAGAGTGCATGTGGTGCCGTACTGACGGACGCCACTAACCACCCAGACTTGGGTTAGGAAAGCGCGGAGATAGCGCACCGCGCCGGACTGGCGGTCACAGTAATAGACACTGTTTGTGTACTAGTGATGGTAACAAGTCGGGCGCTAGATTACAATCATCCTCCTTACGTGAGCATTCAAACACAAGGGAGGGGATGCTTAAAGAGGGACTTTCACTCACACACATAAACAAGAGTATACTAGCACATGGCCGTACGGCCATGCGAACCTTTTATAGCTGCAGCAAGTTCAGGACCTTCCTAGAGGACCAATGAGAACTGCTACAGCAACTGAGCAACTTCAGGACCTTCCTGGAGGACCAATAGGAGCTACTGCAGTACCTGAGAATGTGACCTCAGACCTCCACTGATAGGTCTTCCTTTGGGAATGCTCAGAAGGGAAAAAACAGGACTTAGTCCCAGAGACGTCTGCTCACCGCTGATCAGTACAGGCTACAATGGCAGAGCCTGGAAAGACAGCAGTAACCCTTTGCACAGAATCAGACTGAGCGAGAAGCTGGGACCGATGTCTCCGCTGAGCAGGCTTCACTGCAGCTGATGCAGAATGAGAGACCGCAGCAGACATGGCTCGAGATTCCCCCTGTGCAGCGGCGGGAACTCGACTCCTAACAGGCAGGTCTGGTCACATGCTTCCCTACCGATATCCATTTTATGGAAAGAAATGCTGGTCAATTTGTGAGGAAACCTACACGAACAAGAGAAAGTAGCTGACCTCCCTACCTGAGAATCCATCAGTGAACTCGTTCTGACAGTGTAAAGGAAATGATCTCTGTTCTTTTTTCTGAGCTCCACTAAGCTGATGCATGGCCAAAGACTACCTTAAAGTTGAATGTGTAAGGAAAGAAAAGCCTGTCAAGGATGCTCAGTGGATCTGTACAACCATGTTAAAAAACTATTCAAGTATCACAACACATATTCAAAGTTATATGCTTTTGATTTATGTCTTTGGGTCTTTATATTCTTGTCTTGAGTGAACAGAGATGTATAATCACCATGTCTCAGATTCAAACCAACCACTGATTTTCTCACTGGTCTAAATGAGGGGGCCTGTTGGAGCTAGACGCTCCTAATTCACTAAGTGGCAAAAGCGGGAGTGTATGACAAGTGGGTGTGCCTCCAAGTAAGTTCCTCCACAGCTCCTCATGAATTAGACAATCTGTAGTGTCACACCACTGCCCCTCCTCCATCCTGCTCTAGCTCCATCCATTTTGGCGGAGCTAGGCGAAACTGGTGTGAAATTACCAAAAGTTTCAACATTTTTGCACAACTCTAAGCTGAGCAAAAATGTTGTGGCTTTTCAAAACAATTTTACGTCACAATTATGGCGAAATTGCTTTGATGAATCGTGTTATGTTCTGTTATCATGGCACAGTAAAATTTGCCTTGGTGATAGCATATCTTTCATATTGTAATTTTAGGATGGTTGCATGGACTTTCCAATGTAGTTTTAATAGAAAGTAGGTGTCAATCTGTTTTACAAATACTTGTAGCTGAAATGTCTTCTACAGAATAAATAGATGTTTTACTCATACCTGGTTGTAGGCTCAGCACTAAATTCTTGTGGTTATCATGTGACATTAAAGTTGCAAATCCCACTTCGAGGTCTCTAGTTGTGAGCACATCGAATTTACAGAAAGAGTCATTCCCACATAATTTCTTCATATTTTGCGTAAATGGATCATTGGGATCCTCTTGAACAGAAAATGTGGGTAAAAAATTGGAGTCGTGCTTTTCTTGATAGTTTTCAATCAGCCACTGCGAGTCATAGGTGAAGAGTGAGCTGCCATCGGTCACTGCCCCTGGAATGACCACAACATGAATAAATTACTTTTAAGAAATTTCTATGGCAGCTTTTTGAATTGAACGTTTAGCAACATTAATAGCCTGTATATGATGAGAATTAATAAAACATATATATTACATTATCTATTACATATCTGAAGATTTGACAGAATTATAATAATATTAATAATAATGGCAATTATAATAATGGTATGATGATAATAATTATTGTCTATTCTCTATTATTGTAGCCAGAACTCACAATCAGCACCAAACTGGAATAGCTCTTCTGAAGTTGAATTTGACAAGAATACTCTTCCATCTCTCAATGTGAAATCATCGTTTGGATTGTTGTTCATGACTCCCATTAGACCTTGTGTTTGGTTCATGAACTCCTCTGGCAGAAGGACACTGATACTCAGGAACTTCCCTCTCCCTCTTACTTCCACCCCAGCCCCTGAAGGAAACATGGCCGTCACACCTTTGTTGGATCCGTAAAACAGAAATACACCTTTCAAAAGAACATACATATGGTTAAGCATACTATCACTGTGTGGAGAACATTAGGTTATTGATGTCAAGGCATGTTTTCTTTTGTCTAAAGTATAGTTGGCTCTTTCTTAGGCCAAGTTCACATGATTCAAATACAAAATTGACATCCCACGGACAGCTCTAAGGTCAATGTTATTCGAGATGACTGCTCAGATGAGCATTATTTTCAGGGGCTGAATCTGTGTGTGGAAACAAAATTGCAAGTTGCACTAGATTCTTGCATATGTCAGATGAGAATCACCCACTCCAGCACATCTCCTCATCAAGACCAGTGTAAACAACGCCAATCTTAATGAATTGAGCCATAAAGTAATAGAAAATGTGATTCACCAGGCCAGGCTACTTTGTCCATTTGTTTCAAGATCATGTCTTGCACAGAGGTCAACATAGACACGCGGAACAGTCTTCAGCTACACATCCCTACCAACCACCAAGCTGAGATGCACTGTGTCTGACAACTTTCTGTCAGAGCCGGCATTAACTTTTCAGCAATTTGTGGCCTTTGCCACTGGTGTCCTTTATATCACTTTTAGTTGGTACTAACCATTGAATACTAGAAATAATCCACAAGTCCTATCTTTTCCAAGATTCTTTGACACATCTAGTTATCACAGTTGGCCTTTATCAAAGTCGTATATCTTTCAAGATATGTTATGTCAGATCAGTATATATAAGCAATCATTGTATTTATCACAGCAGATAAACTTACCCTTAAGGTCTATCCATGTCCGATTAAAGCGTAGAAGTTCTTGGTTAAGGAGCACTTCAAGCATTACTAAGTCTTCGGTTAGACGTACCTCGATAACATCAGAACTGCCCTCCTTCATTGACACAGAGGAAAATCCAGTGACTGAAGTGGTGGAACCTTCAGTGGAAAAATGAAGCAGGATGTGAATGACTTGATTCTGTTCGGTTACCCAAAAATATGAATACTTACTTTTGTAGGAGATATTGATTTTCTAAATTTGTATTTTAATTAGAAATGGAATACTTTATTCTTAATTTCTAGGCTACTCAGTATAAAGGAGTTGTCGGAGATCTCCCTAATAACAGCCTTAAATATACAACCAAAAATTCCCTGGTGGTCCAGCGCCAAAAGTGTAAATGCTTCTGCACGCCATGTCCACTATTGTCCATCCTTGCTCACCTGGGCGCTGCAGTCAATCACTAATCTCAGCAGTATAAACCTTCATTTATGTCAAAAGGCTGCTGAGTCAAATGATTGACTGAGGCGGACATGTACAATTTTATGCCAAACAAACAAGATTCCGAACTGAGCAGCACCAGGTAACTTGTAATCTTCACAGGCTATAAAACATATGGGACCAGCTTTCCATCAGACTTAAAAACACAACAATTGATGCATTCATGGGCGGTGCTCTACATATAGCAGAACAATAGAGTTACACACTATGTAAGGCTTGGTTCCCATTGCGTTAATGGGAAAGCGCTAATGGACAGCGTTGCACGGCGAAATTAACGCCGTGCAACGCGTCCGTTAGCGCGCCCATTCACGGCAATGGGAACGTGCAGCACTAGCGCGTGCCATGTTCGGCACGCGATAGCGACGCGCCGGTGTTTCCTGAGGGGTGCGGGGACAGGAGAACGGACGATGGCCGTTTCGTACAAATGTGCTTCCACGGGTCCAGGTGTCCAGGCACGGACGACGGCCGTTTCGCACAAATGTGTTTCCACAGGTCCAGGTGTCCAGGCACCTGGACCCGTGGAAGCACATTTGTGCGAAACAGCCGTCGTCCGTTCTCCTGTCCCCGCACCCCTCACTTTTACCTGCCGCCTCTCCACAGATGTCTAATGCCGCATAAAGCGAATTAAAGGACATTGTTTTTCAGCAATCTTGGGGTGAGTGCCACATCTTTTATGCTTACATAGGACATGTACAATAGCATCACATCATCATGGCAAGACAAGTAATCACAGACCAGGGCAGATGCGCTGATGCAAAAGGAGATTTAAAAGGTAAGTTATGATACATGTGTATTTCCTTTCTGCTGTTAGAGAATTAAAGCATTCTTTAAAGACTTTTTTTTTAAATGTTGGAAAATGTTGTGGTAAAGATAGGCACATCGGTACACCACAGTAAAATGAAAGTGATGTAGCCTTAGGGTGTGTGCATGAGATAAGTTTTCCAAGGCAAAGCTGCTTCAGGAAAATGCCAGTGTTTTTTTTTTCCTGAAGGGGCTTTACAGGTGGATACGCCATTGTACTTTTGTACTTTCGTAATCTGCTTCCTAGCGGAAGTCGCCCAGATGATGGACGTGCTGCTTTTTTACCATATCCCGGTTTCTGAACCCTATGGCAGTTAAATGAAATTGCGAAACATTGAAGAAGTGCAACATCGCCTGAAAAAAGATGTAGTGTGCACATACACTTAGAGGGGTTTTCTGGGCTGAACATTCATTTTTGCAGTTACTCTACGAGCAAGTCGTCACAGTGTCCAATGTGCAAACTCGATTTCCAACTTGAGCGAGTGGTCGAGTAGACGATTTCCATACTTGTGATCACGTATTGACCAGATCCTTATCTACTTCCCTCATGTTCTACATACATAGACACTGCAGAAATTTATATTGAGCTCCCAAAAAATCTCTTTACTGAGATCTAATAGGTTTTGGATTAATAGATATGCTAGATTACAGGGATCATCATAGGAAACTATAAAGACCAATACCGTTAAAGACTTGCAATAATTGGGGCCCTCCTTAGGGCTTTTGGATTGGGGCCCCTGAGCTTCAGGTTACACCACCGATTCTTACCTCCAGAAGCATTTTTCCCTTTCGATACGTACCATTTGCATGTATGGCTGGTTGTGTCCGAGCCTGTATCACGAGAGACTTATAGGTAGAGTCGACCACTGTGTACTCGCCTTTTCCCTTGAAAGTGTAACTGAGACCATCAAAAGTAATAAAGTGAGGATCTCCGAAGGCTGAAGCTGCAACAAACCCAAACAACTGATATTAGTCAATAGTCATTTAAACTGAGAGTGGAAGAGTAATAATCAAGGTTGGATAATAAATTTAGTAAAGAAAGTCACACAGACACGTGAATCAATAGAGTTAGGGCTTTTCCAATGAGGTCACCTTGTTGCTGGTGGATGACTTACACACTTTAGATAAAAAAAAGTCAACTAGCGCCTCATGTATTTTACATGTTGCAATAGTGGAAATCATTCATTCATTAATTGCAGGGTGCTGTGCAAATTGGTGCACCTGTCTGTAGAAACCTATTCCTTTTGCTGACTCATGTTTCACCAAGAGGTTTTTAAGCTGAAAATGAGCCCAGTATTTAGAATGTACGGTATATGTTAAAGGGGTATTCTCCAAGATCCTAGCCCAATATGTAGTAGGTGTAATAATAATAATATTGGCAAATACATACAATTAGAAATGTAGTATAGTTCTTCTGATTTGCTATGTCACTTACCCCATGTGCAGGGCATTGCAGTAGCTTGGGTATCCATGGTTATGACCACTCATATGATGACAGTTAGTTGTTAGTGGTTGTAACCATGGATACCTAAGCTAATGTAATTCCCTGCACATGGGGTAAGCGAAATAGCGAATCTGAAGAACTTTGATACATTTTTCACTGGGGGTATTTGCTAATATTATTAATATTACACATAATACATCATGGGATAAGATGATGGAGATGGGAATACCCCTTTGAAAGGTCAAATGAGATGAATGGTCTGTTTACCATAGAAAATCAAGAATGTACTATGCGAAAAGTAATTTGTTTGTGATTTGTTGAACCATTTGTGTGATAAAATCTGTAACGTAATTTGAAACTTGAATTTTATTAGCCCTAAATTGGCAGATTTTATTTCTTGCTATATTTCCATTTCATTATATACATTAAAATTAAGCACCAACTGCGCTGAATGTTTTACTTTACACGAAATATACAATATAATTATATTCCACTAGATGGCGATATGGTTGTAGAAAACTAAACTGTGATGACTTAGGCCCCAAATAAACACAATATATCAGTCAGTTATGTTTTATATGAAAAGCAAAATAAATACTTCTAGCTTCCAACTTATTTTGTACGTACAAACATATTGTTCTAGTTCCCATATGTAAGCCATAGATTTGAATAATAACTATGCTCTCTAAATTTTTGCCAAAAGCTCTAACTTTTCTTCATAAACCTATATATACAGTTAGGGCCAGAAATATTTGGACAGTGACACAAGTTTTGTTATTTTAGCTGTTTACAAAAACATGTTCAGAAATACAATTATATATATATAATATGGGCTGAAAGTGCACACTCCCAGCTGCAATATGATAGTTTCCACATCCAAATCGGAGAAAGGGTTTAGGAATCATAGCTCTGTAATGCATAGCGTCCTCTTTTTCAAGGGACCAAAAGTAATTGGACAATGGACTCTAAGGGCTGCAATTAACTCTGAAGGCGTCTCCCTCGTTAACCTGTAATCAATCAAGTAGTTAAATGGTCAGGGGTGGATTCCAGGTGTGTGGTTTTGCATTTGGAAGCTGTTGCTGTGAGCAGACAACATGCGGTCAAAGGAACTCTCAATTGAGGTGAAGCAGAACATCCTGAGGCTGAAAAAAAATAAAAAATCCATCAGAGAGATAGCAGACATGCTTGGAGTAGCAAAATCAACAGTTGGGTACATTCTGAGAAAAAAGGAATTGACTGGTGAGCTTGGGAACTCAAAAAGGCCTGGGCGTCCACGGATGACAACAGTGGTGGATGATCGCCGCATACTTAATTTGGTGAAGAAGAACCCGTTCACAACATCAACTGAAGTCCAGAACACTCTCAGTGAAGTAGGTGTATCTGTCTCTAAGTCAACAGTAAAGAGAAGACTCCATGACAGTAAATACAAAGGGTTCACATCTAGATGCAAACCATTCATCAATACCAAAAATAGACAGGCCAGAGTTAAATTTGCAGAAAAACACCTCAAGAAGCCAGCTCAGTTCTGGAAAAGTATTCTATGGACAGATGAGACAAAGATCAACCTGTACCAGAATGATGGGAAGAAAAAAGTTTGGAGAAGAAAGGGAACGGCACATGATCCAAGGCACACCACATCCTCTGTAAAACATGGTGGAGGCAACGTGATGGCATGGGCATGCATGGCTTTCAATGGCACTGGGTCACTTGTGTTTATTGATGACATAAGAGCAGACAAGAGTAGCCGGATGAATTCTGAAGTGTACCGGGATATACTTTCAGCCCAGATTCAGCCAAATGCTGCAAAGTTGATTGGACGGCGCTTCATAGTACAGATGGACAATGACCCCAAGCATACAGCCAAAGCTACCCAGGAGTTCATGAGTGCCAAAAAGTGGAACATTCTGCAATGGCCAAGTCAATCTCCAGATCTAAACCCAATTGAGCATGCATTTCACTTGCTCAAATCCAGACTTAAGACGGAAAGACCCACAAACAAGCAAGACCTGAAGGCTGCGGCTGTAAAGGCCTGGCAAAGCATTAAGAAGGAGGAAACCCAGCGTTTGGTGATGTCCATGGGTTCCAGACTTAAGGCAGTGATTGCCTCCAAAGGATTTGCAACAAAATATTGAAAATAAAAATATTTTGTTTGGGTTATGTTTATTTGTCCAATTACTTTTGACCTCCTAAAATGTGGAGTGTTTGTAAAGAAATGTGTACAATTCCTACATTTTCTATCAGATATTTTTGTTCAACCCTTCAAATTAAACGTTACAATCTGCACTTGAATTCTGTTGTAGAGGTTTCATTTCAAATCCAATGTGGTGGCATGCAGAGCCCAACTCGCGAAAATTGTGTCACTGTCCAAATATTTCTGGCCCTAACTGTATACCTAATAAAGTGGTTATAAATTGAATCACTAAGTGAGAACAGCATACTACACTATTCTGGCCATCAGATAAAAATGGGATACTGACAGACGGGACAATACTGGTTAATAGCGGCATAATTGTACAATTTTTTTTTATAATTTTGGAATATCATAACTCACCAACTTTTGGGGGCTTGTATGTGCGACAGTCACTGGATGGTCTGAGTTCCATGTAGTACTGGCAGTTATCGGACCAAAGACAACAGTAATAAAAGCTGATCACATCATATAGCCAATGGGAAAATCCAGGTACCCTAGGGGGCTTTCTATATGGTGGAGACCCCCAGTCATGACCTCGGTCGGGGGTGCTGCCTCCTATTGAATCACTAGTAAGGACTTGGACTCCACTTTCGTCATAGCAGCACTGCTGTCCCGCTGCATACTTAGGACTGGGGAGAAAAAAAGAAATTACATAGAGCATTAATAACTTTTCTGTTACTAGATAGTTTTCTGTGTTCATTCAGTATAAGTGCACAGGTGTCTTGGAAATTTTTGCAGAGTCATATTTTTTAAATATATTCTCAATAGGCCAGGAAATGATCAATTCACCTATTTTCAGATATAATTTATCTATTTTTGGAGGGGACGGGGTTGATTTACGGTCACTGATAAATTACCATTATTTCCAATTGCTGTTCAATAATGTAATCTTTATCAGATTGCAGAAAAAAAAAACTCTTCTTTTGATTAGTGGCAAATTTTGTTCATGATTGACAATAAGCCCAAAACTTTTTAAAACACTGCTTCTTACTTTTCTAGGATCACCACTAGGGGGTGCTCATTGCATAGAGATTAACTGAAGAGTCCTTTAGTAGCTGGATTAATCCATATGCAATGGGCACCCCCTAGTGGTGGCTACAGACCACCGCATTTGATTTTAGATTGCAGAAGGGAAGCAGGGGATTTGAATGGAGCTTAATCCTCATAAAGATATGATGCAAAATTGAAGAAGGAATTAATTTTAGTTTAAAAAAAAAATCCAGTAAATTTGTCAGCACTAGGGGCCTATTCTAAGTTTTGCTTTGCGGCTATACAATGTTTGTGATTGTCTTTGCAAGTTACTGGATGCTTTGGACTTACATAATACTACACTGTCTAGATACGTCTATACTACTGTATATGTCATTTAGCCAAGCTAAGAGTCCAGAGACGTTGCATACATTTTGATCGCTTTTTTTTAAGATAAAATATCTATTAAAAGTTTGAATCTTAAGTAAGTATCTAACTTTGGAGACATTTTAAGATTATTTTTAAATGTTACTGTCATGAACTAAAAAAAATCCCTAGCATCGTTTTATTTCCCCTGGGATCATTTTTACATTATCTATTGGACTATAGGAAGTTTGAAGGGTAATGTGTCAGAAGAATCAGTCTAGCATCATTATTGCAGCCGGGTATGTTTGCCAATGTAAAGATACAGCGTTTCCGAGAAAACATACTTAGAAAATCCGGCAGAGGCCCATGTGTGCCACATGTTTAGTATGAGGCAGGTTCCACTTCTGGCTTCCCTGATCCTTTTCCCTGACAGATCTCTCTCTGTTTTTGGACGTAAGAAGAGACTTGACAGTCTACAGGAGCGGGGATAACAAATTACCGGGTACTTTCCTCAGACTAGTCAGTAGAGACACATGACACAGGATTCATTAAAGGCGTTATCTGGGAGTTTGGTTAATTTTGCTATGGAGCCAAGATCTTACAGGCAGGTAGTTACTAACTACTTGCCTGTTCTGCCCAGCACCAATCTCTGTCATCTCTGACTAGTCACGGACCGCTCCTGCTGGCGATTCTGCTTCTTGATGTTATTGCAGCGCCCCAGAGTCCTGGTTGTTGCAGTAATGTTATTCTTCCACCAGGGGGAGTGATGTTACGTCTGAAGGCAATGAAGGAGATCTTCTGTCCAGGTATCACAACCACAAAACACACTACACACTCCAGTCCGCCAGGGGGAGCCATGCTTCTATCTATTAGGGCACTCCTCACACTTAGGTAAAACTGGTGGGTTGGTTAGGAAGTTAGACAGAAGCTGACTGGAGGGAGTAGGAGATAGTCAGTGAGTCCCGACCGAGTTTGGCAGAGGCTGGTTGGAGTGGGTTCCAGCCAGCTCCAGACTGCGGCCTGCGGAAGACGAGGGTGCACGGAGCTGCGCCTGCATCCCATGCGGCAGCATCCCAAGAAGGAGACATTGAAAGGAATTGTGTTGCAGTGAGTGAGCAACGAAGTCATAGCACACAAGGACCACAATAGGGAGACCAGCTAGAAGCAGGCTGCCTCCTTCTGAAGCGCAGTACCGGTAGCCAGAACACCGAGGGAGTAAGGATCTCTATGCCGTTACTTCAGAGACTGTCAGGACAGTTGATTCCATGTTGACTGCCCGACCATATACCCAGGAGGCAGGGTGGCAACTGGTGGGGGCCGGGGCATCTCTAGGGTCCCTATAAAAAGCCTCAGGCCACCAGTCGTACAGGTTTGTCCTATCCGTCAGGGGGACAGAGAGAAGACACTTAACATCTACAATAGTTGTGAGGACCTTACCGAGTTGCTCAGCAGGGAGGGACTACAACACCCAGGCGCTAGAGGAAGGCTATTGAATTCCATCTGGATAAGAGGACTCTGGATTTGCCTTCAGACTGGCCAGACTCTGCCTACCCTGTGGTCCCTACCATGGACTGTGGATGCTGAAGCCCTCAGTAAAGGTAAAGAGACTGCAACCTTGTGTCCGCGTTATTCGCTGCACCTTACATCATCCACCATCCACTATCTACACTCTGGGAAGCCCTGGGGATACACTTCACTGTGGGAAGGTATACCATCTAGCTGACATAACATCACCCCAGCGGACCCCTAAGCAGCGTCAGTGACCCTGACCGAATACCACAGGTGGCGTCACGAACATTATCCCTTTAAAGACCTTCCCCCTACAATTTACATCAATGGATCTCCTGAGGGCCACGGACTGGGTCAGCCACCATGACATCCACATTGAGAACAGAAGGGTTCGGATCCGAGTACCTCACAGCCCTTGGGGGCGCTCCATTACCTCTCGTCAACAAAGCAGCTTGCCTCTACTGGTTTCTTTGTTGACATAGCGTCACTGCTAACATCATGCTAATTGACATCTGGTTACCCACAGTTAGGCAGCAGGGAGCCTGCTGTCAATCAGTACAACATTGGCAGAGATGCTCCATCAATAGAGCAGGGTGGAAAAGAAGAAGCCGCTCTGTTGACATGACATCACCAGAAGCAGCAGAATCACCAGCTAGAGCAATCTGTGACTAGACAGCAGAGATCAGCGCCGGGTAGAACAGACAGGTAGTAAACAACTACCTACCTGTATGACCTTAGCCCCATAGCACAAATAATCTGTCAGACTTTTTTTGCTCAACTTCTTGTTGCGCAAAAAGTTTACAATATTTTAAGTTGTTTTATGGCGATGTTCTTGCAAAACACCTTCATGAATCCAGCCCATGGTCTCCTGCTGGATTCATAGTTGGGTTACATTCCAAAGATGAGTTTGTGGTGAGTTTTGTATGCTGTGTATGTTCCTTGCACAAATAAAACCCAGCCTCTTACAGTTCCAGTAAAATTGATGCCATTTTCTAAAATCTTGTGCCCATTGTGTGTTTTTTTACATTGTGTAAAATGACCAATGGCGCATGTTTGAAATCTGCGACATGTCAATCTCTCCTGCTGGTAAGCTGACTTTCTTGTGTGGAAAACCACAGATCAACTACTCTAGATGAAAAAAAGCCCCTCGTAAAAAACAAGTTGCTGGCCCCTATTTAATGTAAAACAGACTTTGAAATTGTTGGTTAATGGGAACCTGTCACCCCGAAAATCGTGGGTGAGGTAAGCCCACCGGCATCAGGGGCTTATCTACAGCATTCTGTAATGCTGTAGATAAGCCCCCGATGTTACCTGAAAGAGGAGAAAAAGACGTTAGATTGATTATACTCACCCAGGGGCGGTCCCGCTGCTGGTCCGGTTGGATGGGCGTCTCTGGTCCGCTTCAGGGGAAGTCAACTGACGAAGCCGCTGTGGCGGCGATACGCGTGGGGCTCACACACCCTACCCTACCCTGCCTTATGCCGTTCACATTTAGGCACTGGCTTCTATTTGACTTTGTGTAGTCGATATATTTTTGGGTTCCAGCCTGTCTTTTTTCTCCCCGCCTCAGATGAGTATGCTGGGCATTATATTGCCCCCCCTCTGTAACTATAGGCTGTTTTTCCTTGTTATCTGCTGGGCACTTTACTTCCAAACCAATTAGTAGATTTGATACGGACATCCTTTTTACAAGGTTTTCTTTGCTCTAGCTTTTCCAATAGGGGGCTTATGATTCTTTGCGCCTATGATCTCTTATGCCCTAAGCATATATGGATGCGTTTCCCTTTCAACTAGGGGGTATTATTTCATCTATATAAGGTGACATATATTATGCTGACCCATTGTATTATGTTTCATGTTGACTTCATATTTATTTGTAGGGCATTTGAATAGGGGTGTTTTTGTACACTATTGGTACATTTTAAATGTTTTTATGTGTTTTGCTGTGATGTTCAATAAACATTGTGTTAGTTTTCTACTTTCTATGGTTGTGTGGGCCTGTTTCATAGTCCATTCTGTTTTCTTTTTTTGGTTATACATTTAATATTGGACTAGGCACTGCACCCTATAACATTTATTTGTGTATACAGCTTGAGTGCACCCTTTACAAGTGTTTGTGGAATGAAGATAGGAGGCGCCGCAGCGGACCAGAGACACCCATCCGACCGGACCAGCAGCGGGACCGCCCCTAGGTGAGTATAATCTAACGTCTTTTTCTCCTCTTTCAGGTAACATCGGGGGCTTATCTACAGCATTACAGAATGCTGTAGTTAAGCCCCTGATGCCGGTGGGCTTACCTCACCCGCGATTTTCGGGGTGACAGGTTCCCTTTAATGAAAAAGCTTCAGTATCCTGTTGTAATCGGTCTCCGTCTTAATAAACTCTCTCCTCTCCAATCCATCTTGAATGTGGCAACCAGATCCATGTAGATGTCCAGCCACTACAGTAATGCCTGCATTCTGTGCCAGTCATTGCACTTGTTGTCAGTCTACTTCAGAGAACAATATAAACTTATCTCTCTTACCCACAAAGCTCTTCACAGTTCTGCACTGTCATACATTTTCTCCCTCATCTTTGTCTATTACCATACCTGTGTTCCCTGTCCTGCAACCGATCTAAGGCTAACATAATCCAACCTTCCACTTCCATCTCCAAGACTTCTCTCGTGCTTTGCCAGTTTTCTATAAAGCACTACCCCAGACAATCCAATTAATACTTACGGTAACCCCACATTTTAAGCGTGCTCTAAAAACACATCTCTTTTGACAGGCCTATCACCTCACTTCACTGATATAACTCTTCCAAGTTCCCCATTTCAACATTTTCTTCAGAATCTGGGTCCTCCTATCCATCCACATTCTTCATGCACCCAGTAACATTTGGTAACTGTACTATACATCACAAGCACGTTCTACCAATTGTGCCCCCCATTCCCTTATACATTCTAAGCTTGTGAGCGAGCAGGGCGCTCACTCCTCCTGTAACTGTTGAATTATGTGTTACTCGGTAAGGCTACGTTCACATTAGTTTTTTGCGGGGCTGCGTCGGGCGCAACCGCGGCGACGCATGCGTCATGCGCCCCTATATTTAACATGGGGGCGCATGGACATGTGTTGTCTTGCATTTTGTGATGCATGCGTCTTTTTTGGCGCAAGCATCAGGGCGCAGAGGACGCAGCAAGTTGCATTTTTTTTGCATCCAAAATCATGCCAAAAAAGGACGCATGTGTCACAAAATGATGTGTTTTGCATGCGTTCTTGTTTGCGTTGTGCGTTGCATCGCTGACGCAGCACCGCACAACGCAAATGTGAACGTAGCCTAATGTCTTTATCTGTACTTGTCTCAGCCCAATTGTAAAGTGTTGCAGAATATGTTGGCACTATATAAATATAATTATTAAATATTATTAATTTATATATACTTTCTCTACTTTTCATTACAATGAAAATGTCATCTCCTTAAACAAGCTAGCTATAGTTTTTTTTTCAACATGAGCAGTAAATATCTGACTAGACAGACTTTGATCTTTCTGTAAACCTTTAAAAAAACAACCCAAACACTGTTTTTTTGTGCATTATTGTGACCTTGTGGAAGATGCAGTGATTGGTACTGGCATATTTTACATTTATTTTGTAAAACAAACATGCAGGTCATCCACAAGTTAGTACAGCATTTGTATATAGGGTTGAGCGAAACGGGTCGAACATTTTCAAAAGTCGCCGACTTTTGGCTAAGTCGGGGTTTCATGAAACCCGATCCGACCCCTGTGCGGGGTCGGCCATGCGGTACGCGACTTTCGCGCCAAAGTCGCGTTTCAATGACGCGAAAAGCGCCATTTCTCAGCCAATGAAGGTAAACGCAGAGTGTGGGCAGCGTGATGACATAGGTCCTGGTCCCCACCATCTTTGAGAAGGGCATTGCAGTGATTGGCTTGCTGTCTGCGACGTCACAGGGGCTATAAAGAGGCATTCCCGCCGACCGCCATGTTACTGCTGCTGATCTGAGCTTAGGGAGAGGTTGCTGCTGCTTTGTCAGAAGCAGGGATAGCGTTAGGCAGGGTCCATTAACCACAAAACCGCTTGTGCTGCAGCGATTTGCACTGTCCAACACCACCCTCGGTGTGCAGGGACAGTGGAAGTTTTTTTTTTTTTTTTCCCCCTCAGCGCTGTAGCTCATTGGGCTGCCCTAGAAGGCTCCCTGATAGCTGCATTGCTGTGTGTACGCCGCTGTGCAAACCAACTGCTTTTTTCAAAGCACAAATCCTCTTGTTCCTTCCTTTCTGCACAGCTATCTTTTTTGTTTGTCCACACTTTTTATTTGATTTGTGCATCAGTCCACTCCTTATTGCTGCCTGCCATACCTGGCTGAGATTACTGCAGGCAGGGAGATAGTAATTGTAGGACATTCCCTGTTTTGTTTTTTTTTTGGTGGGAGATTAAGATTGGCAATTTGGCATTTCTGCTAGAGTGCCATCCCTGTGTGTGCCATCTCTCTCACATAGTGGGCCATAGAAAGCCTTTTCATTTTTCTGTATTTTTTTTTGTGGGGTGTATAAATTCTCCCTGATAAAAATACAGTGGGAGATTAATATTAGCCTTTGGGCTTGTGTGCCAGTCCTGAGTGTGCCATCTCTCTCACAAATAGTGGGCCATAGAAAGCCTATTTTATTTTTTTTTGGGTTTTATAAATTCTCCCTGAAAAAAAGGGAGATTAATATTGGCCTCTGGGCTTGTGTGCCAGTTGTGAGCGTGCCATCTGTGCCAGTCCTGAGCGTGCCATCTCTCTCACAAATAGTGGGCCATAGAAAGCCTATTTAATTTTTTTTTTGGTTTTATAAATTCTCCCTGAAAAAAAGGGAGATTAATATTGGCCTCTGGGCTTGTGTGCCAGTTGTGAGCGTGCCATCTGTGCCAGTCCTGAGCGTGCCATCTCTCTCACAAATAGTGGGCCATAGAAAGCCTATTTAATTTTTTTTTGGTTTTATAAATTCTCCCTGAAAAAAAGGGAGATTAATATTGGCCTCTGGGCTTGTGTGCCAGTTGTGAGCGTGCCATCTGTGCCAGTCCTGAGCGTGCCATCTCTCTCACAAATAGTGGGCCATAGAAAGCCTATTTTATTTTTTGGGGGGTTTTATAAATTCTCCCTGAAAAAAAGGGAGATTAATATTGGCCTCTGGGCTTGTGTGCCAGTCCTGAGCGTGCCATCTGTGCCAGCCCTGAGCGTGCCATCTCTCTCACAAATAGTGGGCCATAGAAAGCCTATTTAATTTTTTTTTTGGTTTTATAAATTCTCCCTGAAAAAAAGGGAGATTAATATTGGCCTCTGGGCTTGTGTGCCAGTTGTGAGCGTGCCTTCTGTGCCAGTCCTGAGCGTGCCATCTCTCTCACAAATAGTGGGCCATAGAAAGCCTATTTAATTTTTTTTTTGGTTTTATAAATTTTCCCTGAAAAAAGGGAGATTAATATTGGCCTCTGGGCTTGTGTGCCAGTTGTGAGCGTGCCATCTGTGCCAGCCCTGAGCGTGCCATCTCTCTCACAAATAGTGGGCCATAGAAAGCCTATTTAATTTTTTTTTTGGTTTTATAAATTCTCCCTGAAAAAAAGGGATATTAATATTGGCCTCTGGGCTTGTGTGCCAGTTGTGAGCGTGCCATCTGTGCCAGTCCTGAGCGTGCCATCTCTCTCACAAATAGTGGGCCATAGAAAGCCTATTTAATTTTTTTTTTGGTTTTATAAATTCTCCCTGAAAAAAAGGGAGATTAATATTGGCCTCTGGGCTTGTGTGCCAGTTGTGAGCGTGCCATCTGTGCCAGTCCTGAGCGTGCCATCTCTCTCACAAATAGTGGGCCATAGAAAGCCTATTTAAATATTTTTTTGGTTTTATAAATTCTCCCAGAAAAAAAGGGAGATTAATATTGGCCTCTGGGCTTCTGTGCCAGTCCTGAGCGTGCCATCTGTGCCAGTCCTGAGCGTCCCATCTCTCTCACAAATAGTGGGCCATAGAAAGCCTATTTTTTTTTTTTTTTTGGGGTTTTAGAAATTCTCCCTGAAAAAAAAAGGGAGATTAATATTGCCCTTTGGGCTTGTGTGCCAGTACTAAGCGTGCCATCTCTCTCTCTCTCTCTCTCAGTCAGTGGGCCATAGAACGCCTATTTTTGGTTTTATTTGTTTTCTAAATTCTCCCTGAAAAAATCATTTTATTTTATTTGGTTTCTAAATTCTTCCTGATAAAATCATATTTTTTTTATTATTTTTTTTTCTAAAGTCTCCCTGAAAAAAAAAAAAAAAAAACAGTGGGAGATTAATATTGGCCTTTCTGCTTGTGTGCCAGTCTTGACTCCTGTGTGCGTCATCTCTCAGTCAGTGGGCCATAGAACGCCTATTTTTGGTTTTATTTGTTTTATAAATTCTTCCTGAAAAAATCATTTTATTTTATTTGGTTTCTAAATTCTTCCTGATAAAATCATATTTTTTTTATTATTTTTTTTTCTAAAGTCTCCCTGAAAAAAAAAAAAAAAAAACAACCAAAAAAAACAGTGGGAGATTAATATTGGCCTTTCTGCTTGTGTGCCAGTCTTGACTCCTGGGTGTGCCATCTCTCTCTCTCTCTCTCTCTCTCTCTCTCTCCAATTGTGGTCCATAGAAAGCCTATATTTTTTTTCCTTGATTTGGGTTCCAAAATCTACCAGAGAAAATAACTACATCAATCATTGGTAGAAAAATATTGGCCTCTGGGCTTGTGTGCCACTCCTGACTCCTGTGTGCGTCATCTCTCAGTCAGTGGGCCATAGAACGCCTATTTTTGTTTTTATTTGTTTTATAAATTCTCCCTGAAAAAATCATTTTATTTTATTTGGTTTCTAAATTCTTCCTGATAAAATCATATTTTTTTTATTATTTTTTTTTCTAAAGTCTCCCTGAAAAAAAAAAACAAAAAAAAAACAAACCCCCCCAAAAAATGGGAGATTAATATTGGCCTTTCTGCTTGTGTGCCAGTCTTGACTCCTGGGTGTGCCATCTCTCTCTCTCTCTCTCTCTCTCTCTCCAATTGTGGTCCATAGAAAGCCTATATTTTTTTTCCTTGATTTGGGTTCCAAAATCTACCAGAGAAAATAACTCCATCAATCATTGGTAGAAAAATATTGGCCTCTGGGCTTGTGTGCCACTCCTGATTCCTGTGTGCGTCATCTCTCACTCAGTGGCCCATAGAAAGCATATAGTTTGTTACATTTGTTTTCTAAATTCTCCCTGCAAAAATCTATTTTTTTTTTTTTTTGGGGTTTCTAAAGTGTTCCTGAAAAAAATAAAAATAAAAAAAAAATAATAGTGTGACATTAATATTAACATTTGTGCTTCAGTGACAGTCCTGCGTGTGGGGCATCTCTCTAATTTGCAGCCACCAAAAACAGAGTGTGTAACATTGGGCCTGATTTTCGCTGTGGTCTCACCAACCTGTAAAGGGGTAGCTAAATCATACTGAAGTTATAGCTCACCGTGTAAGTTGTGTGACTGCAACAAATAACGTTAGTTTGGTTACGTTTTTAAAACAATGAGGAAGTCTAGTGGAAGAGGTCGTGGCCGGGGGCATTCATTGTCAGCTGGTAATGAGGGTAGTGGTAGTGGTGGAGCATCAGGTGGTCGTGGGGAAAAAAATATTGCACCTAAGTCTGGAGCTGTGGAGCCAGGTTCGTCGTCCGGCTACACAAGGCCTCGAACGCTCCCTTTTCTGGGATTAGGAAAACCGCTTTTAGAGCCGGAGCAGCAAGAGCAAGTTTTGGCTTATCTTGCTGACTCAGCCTCTAGCTCTTTTGCCTCCTCTCGTGAAACTGGTAAAAGTAAAAGCAGCGCGTCGTTAGTGGATGTTCACGGTCAGGGACAAGTCACTTCCTTGTCCTCTTCAGCAAAAACAACAACAGAGAAGAATGCAGCAGGCGACACAACGGGTTACTCCATGGAGCTCTTTACACATACCGTCCCTGGCTTAGAAAGTGAAGCAGTTAACAGTCCATGCCCATTACAAGTTGAATCTGACATGGAGTGCACTGACGCACAGCCACAGCCAGACTACTATGCTGGTCCTTTGACTCAGACCACAACATTGCCCTCGCAGGGTGCTGATCAAGAATCAGACCCTGATGAGACTATGTTGCCCCATCACGAACGCTATACCACCAAACGACACGGTGACACAGACGAAGTTGCGCAGGAGGTACAAGAAGAGTTATTAGATGACCCAGTTCTTGACCCCGATTGGCAGCCATTGGGGGAACAGGGTGCAGGCGGCAGCAGTTCTGAAGCAGAGGAGGAGGAGGGGCCGCAGCAGGCATCAACATCGCCACAGGTTCCATCTGCCGGGCCCGTATCTTGCCCAAAACGCGTGGCAAAGCCAAAACCTGGTGGAGGACAGCGTGGCCATCCGGTTAAAGCTCAGTCTGCAATGCCTGAAAAGGTATCCGATGCTAGAAAGAGTGCAGTCTGGCATTTTTTTAAACAACATCCAATTGATCAGCGCAAAGTCATCTGTCAAAAATGTTCTACTTCCTTAAGCAGAGGTCAGAATCTGAAAAGTCTCAATACTAGTTGCATGCATAGACATTTAACCACCATGCATTTGAAAGCTTGGACTAACTACCAAACGTCCCTTAAGGTTGTTGCACCCTCGGCCAATGAAGCTAGTCATCAACGCAACATCCCTTCCGGCAGTGTAGGACCACCATTTAGCGCACCACCTGCTGTATCTGTGCAGGTATCTTTGCCAGGCCAAAGCAGTCAGGGTCAGGGAATCACCAGTTTCGTAGTAGGAAACACTGCATCTAGGGCACCGGCGGCAACAATACCATCTCCCACCATCTCTCAGTCTGCCATGTCCACCGGCACCCCCGCTAGTTCCACGATCTCCAGCTCTCCAGTCCAGCTCACCCTACATGAGACTATGGTTAGAAAAAGGAAATACTTAGCCTCGCATCCGCGTACACAGGGTTTGAACGCCCACATAGCTAGACTAATCTCGTTAGAGATGATGCCCTACCGGTTAGTTGAAAGCGAAGCTTTCAAAGACCTGATGGACTACGCTGTACCACGCTACGAGCTACCCAGTCGACACTTTTTTTCCAGAAAAGCCATCCCAGCCCTCCACCAGCATGTTAAAGAGCGCATCGTCCATGCACTCAGGCAATCTGTGAGCACAAAGGTGCACCTGACAACAGATGCATGGACCAGTAGGCATGGCCAGGGACGTTACGTGTCCATCACGGCACACTGGGTAAATGTGGTGGATTCAGGGTCCACAGGGGACAGCAAGTTTGGGACAGTTCTGCCTAGCCCACGGTCTAGTAAACAGTTGTCTGTAGCCGTTCGCACCCCCTCCTCCTCCTCCTCCTCCTCGTCCTCCTGCAGAAGCAAGAGCTCGTCCACAGACCGCAGTCGCACAAACACTCCATCCGCACCTGCCACTGTTGCACACCAGGTCTCCCATTATGGGGCAGCTACTGGCAAACGTCAGCAGGCTGTATTGGCTATGAAGTGTTTGGGCGACAATAGACACACCGCGGAAGTTCTGTCCGAGTTCTTGCAGCAAGAAACGCAGTCGTGGCTGGGCACTGTAGATCTTGAGGCAGGCAAGGTAGTGAGTGATAACGGAAGGAATTTCATGGCTGCCATCTCCCTTTCCCAACTGAAACACATTCCTTGCCTGGCTCACACCTTAAACCTGGTGGTGCAGTGCTTCCTGAAAAGTTATCCGGGGTTATCCGACCTGCTCCTCAAAGTGCGTGGACTTTGCGCACATATCCGCCGTTCGCCTGTACACTCCAGCCGTATGCAGACCTATCAGCGTTCTTTGAACCTTCCCCAGCATCGCCTAATCATAGACGTTGCAACAAGGTGGAACTCAACACTGCACATGCTTCAGAGACTGTGCGAACAGAGGCGGGCTGTTATGTTTTTGTGGGAGGATACACATACACGGGCAGGCAGTAGGATGGCAGACATGGAGTTGTCAGGTGTGCAGTGGTCGAAGATTCAAGACATGTGTCAAGTCCTTCAGTGTTTTGAGGAATGCACACGGCTGGTTAGTGCAGACAACGCCATAATAAGCATGAGCATCCCCCTAATGCGTCTGCTGATGCAAAGTTTGACGCACATAAAGGATCAGGCGTCTGCACCAGAGGAAGAGGAAAGCCTTGATGACAGTCAGCGATTGTCTGGTCAGGGCAGTGTACATGACGAGGTACCGGGCGAAGAGGAGGTGGAGGATGAGGAGGATGATGGGGATGAGTATATTTTTAATGAGGAAGCTTTCCCGGGGGCACGGGAAATTGGTGGCGTGGCAAGGCCGGGTTCTGGTTTTTTGAGGGACACAAGTGACGTAGATTTGCCTGCAACTGCCCCTCAACCAAGCACAACCGCAGATTTGACAACGGGAACTTTGGCCCACATGGCGGATTATGCCTTGCGTATCCTCAAAAGGGACACACGCATTACAAAAATGATGAACGATGACGATTACTGGTTGGCCTGCCTCCTTGATCCTCGCTATAAAGGCAAATTGCAAAATATTATGCCACATGAGAACTTGGAACTAATATTAGCAACAAAACAATCAACTCTTGTTGACCGTTTGCTTCTGGCATTCCCTGCACACAGCGCCCGTGATCGTTCTCACACGAGCTCCAGGGGCCAGCAGACCAGAGGTGTTAGAGGGGCAGAAATCAGAAGTGGCGTTGGCCAGAGGGGTTTTCTGACCAGGTTGTGGAGTGATTTTTCTATGACCGCAGACAGGACAGGTACTGCAGCATCAATTCAAAGTGACAGGAGACAACATTTGTCCAGTATGGTTACAAACTATTTTTCATCCCTTATCGACGTTCTCCCTCAACCGTCATTCCCATTTGATTACTGGGCATCCAAATTAGACACCTGGCCAGAATTGGCAGAATATGCATTGCAGGAGCTTGCTTGCCCGGCAGCTAGTGTCCTATCAGAAAGAGTATTCAGTGCTGCAGGTTCAATACTAACAGAAAAAAGGACTCGTCTGGCTACCCAAAATGTAGATGATCTAACCTTCATTAAAATGAACCACAACTGGATTTCAAAATCTTTTGCCCCACCCTGCCCGGCTGACACCTAGCTTTCCTATGAAAAGGTCTTGCCTGTGGACTATTCTGAATGACTTTTCCAATCTCGTAATTTTCTTCACCTGATTGTCCAGCATACGACATGTTTCCACCTCACGAAATGGCCAAACTCCCCACACGGGGCCGTGCTATCGCCACTTTGCGCTTGGACCCTTGAGAGTGCTGTTTGTCTGAAGAGGTGGGTGTGGCCGCTTTTGGTCGACGGCACTGCCACTGGGTCCCTCATAGTACAATAAAGTGTCTCTGGCGGTGGTGGTGCGCACCCAACGTCAGACACACCGTTGTAATATGAGGGGCCCTGTGCCTGTACCGCCGGCCACAAGACAGTTCCCCCCCCCAGCTCAAACAGTGCTCTACCACTAGCAAAATTATCTCTCACAGCTTCACCAATGTGTAGTCTAGGCGCTGACATCCTTCAATGCCTGGCACTGACAATACCATTGTTTTGACATTTTTGTTATGTTAGGCCTTCGAAGCCTGTCTGCGGTCCCTTCTTTCTACAACTACTACACTGACCAGGCCACTGCTGGCCGTGTTACCCTGGAACCAATTTAAAAGTGCCTACAGTCAGCCCAATTTTGTTATGTTAGGCCTTCGAAGACTGTCTGCCGTCACTCCTTCCACTAGACTTCCACTGACCATACACTGCTGCCCATGTACCCCTGGAACCAATTTAAAAGTGCCTACAGCCAGCCCAATTTTGTTATGTTAGGCCTTCGAAGCCTGTCTGCGGTCACTCCTTCCACTAGACTTCCACTGACCAGACCACTGCTGCCCGTGTACCCCTGCAACCAATTTAAAAGTGCCTACAGCCAGCCCAAGTTTGTTATGTTAGGCCTTCGAAACCTGTCTGCGGTCACTCCTTCCACTAGACTTCCACTGACCAGACCACTGCTGCCCGTGTACCCCTGGAACCAATTTAAAAGTGCCTACAGCCAGCCCAAGTTTGTTATGTTAGGCCTTGGAAGCCTGTCTGCAGTCACTCCTTCCACTAAACTTCCACTGACCAGACCACTGCTGCCCGTGTACCCCTGGAACCAATTTAAAAGTGCCTACAGCCAGCCCAAGTTTGTTATGTTAGGCCTTCGAAGCCTGTCTGCGGTCACTCCTTCCACTAGACTTCCACAGACCAGACCACTGCTGCCCGTGTACCCCTGGAACCAATTTAAAAGTGCCTACAGCCAGCCCAAGTTTGTTATGTTAGGCCTTGGAAGCCTGTCTGCGGTCACTCCTTCCACTAGACTTCCACTGACCAGACCACTGCTGCCCGTGTACCCCTGGAACCAATTTAAAAGTGCCTACAGCCAGCCCAAGTTTGTTATGTTAGGCCTTGGAAGCCTGTCTGCGGTCACTCCTTCCACTAGACTTCCACTGACCAGACCACTGCTGCCCGTGTACCCCTGGAACCAATTTAAAAGTGCCTACAGCCAGCCCAAGTTTGTTATGTTAGGCCCTGGAAGCCTGTCTGCGGTCACTCCTTCCACTAGACTTCCACTGACCAGACCACTGCTGCCCGTGTACCCCTGGAACCAATTTAAAAGTGCCTACAGCCAGCCCAAGTTTGTTATGTTAGGCCTTGGAAGCCTGTCTGCGGTCACTCCTTCCACTAGACTTCCACTGACCATACACTGCTGCCCATGTACCCCTGGAACAAATTTAAAAGTGCCTACAGCCAGCCCAAGTTTGTTATGTTAGGCCTTCGAAGCCTGTCTGCGTCCCGTTCTTTCAACTACAACTACACTGACCAGGCCACTGATGGCCGTGTTCCCCTGGAACCAATTTTAACTTGCCTACAGCCAGCCCTATGTTATTATGTTAGGCCTTCGAAGCCTGTCTGCGTCCCGTTCTTTCAACTACAACTACACTGACCAGGCCACTGATGGCCGTGTTCCCCTGGAACCAATTTTAACTTGCCTACAGCCAGCCCAATGTTAGGCCTTTGATGCCTGTCTGCCGTCACTCCTTCCACTAGGCCTCCACTGACCTGTCTATTGCTGCCCGTGTACCCCTTGAACCAACATCATTAAATATAAAAAAAATTAATTTGATTATAAAAAATAAGATCGTGTTGAGATCTCAAATGCAGACATTTTAACAATCAAAACAAACACACAACAAATATCTGGAACTGTACTACAAAGGTCCAACAGCTACAATTTCTTTCTCCTGCAAGAAGTTAACTGAAAGTTTTTTGGAGTTGTTAACACAGATATGGCATCCACCGAGTGTTGTCCTGTCGCGTCTCCTTTAAATTATTTCCAATAAGATGTTAAACTATTAATTTAATAAAATCAATAATTAAAAAAATAATTGAGTAAGTCAAAAGCACATTGCAAATAAACATTAATTACAAATCAAGAAGCATAGCGCGTCCGAGGGTGAGTAGATACCGAATAAGAATATAATCACCCTCGGACGCGCAATGCTTATTTACAACAGCCTTCCTTCCTAAGAATCAGCCCTTTCGTGGTGTAGAGAGAGGTTGTGTTACACTCCAAGGTGTTCCCCGGGTTGCCTTTCATGAGCTTCGATCTTCCGGCTCTCGTTTAGTAGTTGGTGGAAACTACGCTGCATTAGGCCTACAAATTTGGTATGGGGTGTAGAGACAGGTTGTGTTACACTCCAAGGTTTTCACCAGGTTGCCTTTCCTGAGCTTCTATCTTCAGGCTCTCATTAAATTGTGGTTAAATGGAACAACTGCATTTGGCGTACTAGTTGGTTTGGGGCCTACTATCGGTGTCTGCCGCTCCTTGCTGTTCTCCTGGTTTCCTGTCCTGAAATTCCATTTTCAGCCTCTCGTTAAGTAGTTGTTAATGTTAAACTGCATTTGGCCTACTAGTTGGGTTGGGGCCTACTATCGGTGTCTGCCACTCCTTGCTGTTCTCCTCCACTGAACAAAGCTGTGCCGCCTGTTTACTACGGTTGCCAATTTTGAACTGCATTTCGACTACTTACTGATTTGGCCCTACTCTCTGTGTCAGCCTCTCATTCCAGTTGTCCTCCACTGCAATGCCCCCTGGTTATTCCTGTGTTACCAATTTTGAACTGCATTTAGCCCACTTTCTTCTTTGGGCCTATATCTGTGTTTCCACTTCATCGTGCCCATTGCCCAGCCAGTGATAGATGAGTCTGCTGGTACATTGACCCATAACGCAACATTCCCCGTGCACGCTACACAACAACATTGTGACCCTGCTGAAAGTCAGGTTGCTCTTCCCGCATACCATACCACCTTACACGGGGACAAAGAGGAAGGTGCAGATGAAAGTGCAGGTTCCTTCATCAGGTGGGGGGAGGAATACTAGTTGGCGACGTCACTGGCACAGGGCCTCTCATAGTACGCAAAAGTGTTGCTGCCGGTGGGAGGCGCCCCCGCCGTGCAAACACACCGCTGTACTTTGAGGGGCCCTGTGCCAGTGCCAATGCCAACGAGTGGGCCCCCCCTGCTTGCTCAGGTTCACAGCACTTGCAAAGTTGAAATACTTACCTCTCCCTGCTCCACTGCCGTGACGTGGTCCAGATTTCCTGGGCCCACTAATTACTTGAACCAGCCCTACCCCCCACAACTTTAGCCAAATGACCCCCAATTTCAAATGCCTTCCAATTATTATAAGGTAAATTACGCTTGACAAGCTTCATTAAGAAGAATGGATGGTTTTGACATTAAAATGGGCACTCTAGGTGTTTTCCTGGCCCCCACTCACTGCCGACTATGCTGCCCCATTGACTTGCATTGGGTTTCGTGTTTCGGTCGATCCCGACTTTACGTCATAATCGGCCGATTTCACTCGACCCGACTTTGGACATAGTCGGGTTTCGCAAAACCCGGCTCGACTCTAAAAAGGTCAAGGTCGCTCAACTCTATTTGTATATTCTGTTAGTATATTTCTTTTAGCCCCTTAGTGACGGAGCCAAATTTTTGAAATCTGACCAGTGTCACTTTATGTGGTAATAACTCTGGAACGCTTCAATAAATCCCAGTGATTTTGAGATTGTTTTTTCATGACACATTATACTTTATGATAATGGTAAATTTAGGTCAATATGTTTAGTGTTTATTTATAAGAAATATTTAAAATTTGAGAAAAATGTAAAAAAAAATGCAATTTTCTAAATTTTGAATAATTATTCCTTTAATCCAGATGGTCATACCACAGCAGACCTTGAATAAATAACATTTCCGACATGTCGGCTTTACATCAGCACCATTTCTAAAATGTTATTTTATTTTGTTAGCATTTTAGGAGGTTTAAAAATGTAGCAGCAATTTTTCATTTTTTCAAGGAAATTTACAAAATCTATTTTTTTAGGGACTTATCCATGTTTGAAGTGACTTTAGGGGTCTTGTATATTGGGAAACCCCCAAACGTGATACCATTTTAAAAACAGTACACCCTGACATATTGAAAACTGCTGTCAGGTAGTTTATTAACCCTTCAGGTGCTTTACAGGAATTAATGCAAAGTGGTATTACAGAAATGAAAATGTGTCTTTTTACCACCTAAATGCTGCTAACTTCTGAACCGATTACTACAGCCGTCAGACTCTAAGGCCACTATTTGGTTGTGAAGTGCCATGGCAAACATCAGGACCACACAATCATGATCTGAGGGCACCAATTTGGATAAATGGGAAGCCCCCACACTCTGCTAACCATTTATAATGATGTAGTCACTATTTACAGCAGCATCTAAGGGGTTAAACAGATTTGGAAGGTGCAAACACTGATCTTGGCTGATTCAGCAAGTTGTCAGCTATAGTATACAGCTGACAGCTGCTGGATTGTCATCTGTATGGGGAGGCTATTCTCTTATATATCAGGTCAGTTAAAAGACGTATTGGCTGTCATTCCAGAAAAAGGAACGAAAGATCACTCCAGTGGATCAGGATACAATACAACATATGTGGAAGTTGTCCTGACACCCTCTCTGAAAATGTATTGTTTTAATGTATTGTAACAACCTGTTTTATAAGTGATTTAATATACCATATGTAGCAGTTTGGTTAGCCTGAGGATAGGGTTAACAGTTAGCCAGCCCAGGTGGGGAAGAGTCACATGGGCACACAGGAAGCTAGTTCCTATTTGTTAGGCAGTTAGACAGAGTTATCGAAGAGATAACAAGCGTTTAGAAGGCCACAAGTTGGAGAGTGTGTTAAAGTGACAGAAAAATTAAAGGGTTAACAATAGTGATGAGCGAATATACTCGTTACTGGAGATTTCTCGAGCACGCTCGGGGGTCCTCCGAGTATTTTTTAGTGCTCGGAGATTTAGTTTTTCTTGCCGCAGCTGAATGATTTACATCTGTTAGCCAGCATAAGTACATGTGGGGATTCCATAGTAACCAGGCAACCCCCACATGTACTTATTCTGGCTAACAGATGTAAATCATTCAGCTGCGGCAAGAAAAACTAAATCTCCGAGCACTAAAAAATACTCGGAGGACCCCCGAGCGTGCTCGAGAAATCTCCAGTAACGAGTATATTTGCTCATCACTAGCTAACAAGTTCAAAAACAAGTTTTACAACAAGTATCTATCTGGAAGGCCTGAGTGCAGAGGTAGAAGGATAAGTCACAAGAAGGTTCCTTTCCACCATCAGCGAGACTGAGTACCAGACGTAGCAAGTAACAGAGCTGAGGGAGGCCTAATTCCCCTAGGCAGCTAGTAAGGAGTTGGCTATACTAGGCAACTTGTAAACCGGTCCCGGATATTTAGAAAGGGCTATTCTGACCACAAAGGGACATGGTGTACTCATTACAGTGGAGGATAAAAAAGCTGAAGGCCAGGATGGAAATCTTAGAAGTACTCTGTCACTCTTGAATTATACCTGTAACATCAGAAAAGAAGTATGCAACTAGAAATAAGAGGGAGCTTCTGCCTAATGCAAAAGACATGCACAAAAAGCTTTGTGTATGCTATTAAGTTTTGAACCCGTTTTGATAAATGCCTGTAAAGACGTTTTTAACTTTAAAAATGGATCAAGATCTAGATCTGGCCTTTACTAAGATGGCCGATGTTGTTCTTTTGGAAGCCATCTTGTTTCCTGTTTGGGCCTACTTAAGAACACATTAAAATCTGAGAAATTACTTGAGTATTATCTCTAGCTTTGTGCATAGCTCCAGTTTCCAGCTTATGTGAACTGTATTTCCTAGACTGTTCCTACAAGTCACAGAATTACTCCTATCATTTTAAGTTATAACTTCATCATACTTGGGGGCTATGTGTGATATCATACTTCATTTAGGGCTGTAGTGTACATTATACTGTGTATAGAGGGTTGAAGGGGACATTATACTGTACAGTGGCAGTGGTGATCATACTGGCCATACTGCATGGAGGGCATTGGGGTAATTATGGGAGGCTGTTAGGGACATTATACTGTGTATAAGGGACTCTGGAGAACATCATACTGAAAGAGGTGTTGTGGGGGACATTATACTGTATTGGGGCGGTGGGTTCCATCATAGTGTATGGGGGGCTCTGGGGGACATCATAATGCATAGGAGGTCAGTGGTGGTCATCATGCTATGTATGGGGGCTGTTGTGACCATCATACATACATATTGTATGAGGGGCTTTGGGGGACAATGTATTTTATATGGGAACCTGGGGGCCATTATACTGTATACTAGATGGTAGCCCGATTCTAACGCATCGGGTATTCTAGCATATGTATGTAGTTTATTTATGAAGATTTAAGAATAATACATTGAATACACAGGATTCGGCCGGCCGTGACCAATTAGCGAAGCGTGGTTCAAATCCCGCGCCAATTCGCGGCCGGACTGCGCCAGTCGCTGATTGTTTGCAGCCGGCCACATAGTATATAGCACAGCCACATAGTATATTGCACAGCCACATAGCATACTGCAGAGCCACGTAGTATATAGCACAGCCCACGGAGTATATAGCACAGCCACGTAGTATATTACACAGCCTGCCACGTAGTATATAGCACAGCCACGTAGTATATAGCACAGCCCACGGAGTATATAGCACAGCCCACAGAGTATATAGCACAGCCACGTAGTATATAACACAGCCCACGGAGTATATAACAGCAAACCTAGTGTTTAACACAGCCAACGTAGTATATAGCACAGCCCACGTAGTATATAGCACAGCCCACGTAGTATATAAGAGCCCATGTAGTGTATAACACAGTCACGTAGTATATAGCATAGCCCACATAGTATATAGCACAGCCATATAGTATATTGCACAGCCATGTAGTATATTGCACAGCCCACGTAGTATATTGCACAGCCCACATAGTATATTGCACAGCCCACGTAGTATATTGCACAGCCCACATAGTATATAGTAATGTGAGCATCATATCCCTGTTAAAAAAAAATAAATAGTGATATACTCACCTTCCGTCGGCCCCTCGGATCCAGAACAGGCCTTTCTTGCTCCTCGCCACACCCCCGTAACCGCTCCTTGCATTGCGGTCTCGCGAGATGATGATGCAGCGGTCTCGCGAGACTGCTACGTCATCATCTCGCAAGATCTCAATGCATGGAGCGGTCACTGGGGCGTCGCGAGGAGCGGGAAAGGCCTGTTCTGGATCCGAGGGGCCGACGGAGAGTGAGTATATAAGTATTTTTTATTTTTTTTATTATTTTTAACATTAGATCTTTTTACTATTGATGCTGCATAGGCAGCATCAATAGTAAAAAGTTGGTCATACAGGGTTAATAGCAGCGTTAACGGAGTGCGTTACACCGCGGCATAACGCGGTCTGTTAACGCTGCCATTAACCCTGTGTGAGCGCTGACTGGGAGTATGGAGCGGGCACTGACTGCGGGGAGGATGGAGCAGCCATTTTGCCGCGGGACTGTGCCCGTCGCTGATTGGTCGCGGCCTGGCGGCCATGACCAATCAGCGACGTGGGATTTCCGGGACAGACAGACAGATGGAAGTGACCCTTAGACAATTATATAGTAGATAGGAGGCTGCTAGAGCCATCATTCTTTATGGGAGTCTGTGGTAAGTATCATACTATGTGTGGGGGACATAATACTGCATGAGCAGTTATGTGGGAAATAATACTGGGTATAATGGGCTGTATGGGCCATCATACCATATTGGGGGGCTATGAGCAACAGTATACTGTATTGTGAGCTGTGGGGGTTATCAAACTTTATGAGGGGCCGTGATGAACATAATACTGGGCAATGGGTGTTGTGGAGGAAATTATTCTTGATATGGGTTTGGGAGGACATCATGCTATATGAGTGGCTGTGAGAGACATCATACTGCATGGTGGGCTGTGGGGGACATCATCATGTAAGGGTGCTGTGATGGTCATTATACTATGTATGGGGGCTGAAGTGATTATCATACTATGTATAGGGGCAGTAGAGGCCATCATACTGTATATAGAGGACTGTAGGGAACATCATATTTTATGGGGGGCTGCGGTGATCATCATACTATGTATGGGGAGCTGTGGGGCCCATTATACAATGTATGGGTGGCTATTCAGGTCATCATACTGTATGAGAGGGCTGTGAGGGACATTTTAGTGTGTATAGGGTGCTGGGGGGCACATCATACTGTATTGTGGCTGTAGTGACAATAATGTGTGGGAAACTGTGGAGCAATCATACAGTATATAGGGGATGTGGTGGCCATCATACTGTATGGGGGGAAGAGGTGGATATCATACTGTATGGGGGACTGTAATGATTAAACAGAAAATGGCCGTTCCCAATCTGATCCCACAAAGTTGTAAACACACAGTTATCCAAAATGTATTGGTGCGTTGAAGCATTAAGATTTATCTTCATTAAAATTAAAGGGCCTAGGCCAACTCTGAAATAGTATAGCAGTATCCCTCCTCCAGCAATCTTTACAGCTAGCTCATGATAGACAGGCAGATAACATTCTCCTAGCATTTCTCAAACCTGGACCCACATTTCCTTTGCTCCAGAGTCCAGTGGTGGTGTGCTTTATACCACTCCATCCGACTCTTGGTATTGCGCTTAGTAATGCGCGGCTTGTATGCCACTGTTCAGCCACAGAAAGTCATCCTGCTCACAGTTTTTGTGCTGCCAACTTAGATATCTGCAGTGATTGAGTCAGAAGAGCATTGGTGACTGTTATGCACGATGCACCTCAGCACTCTGTGGCAATGCTCTGCTACTTTACATGGTCTCCACTTTGTAGATGAGCGTCCGTGGGTCCTAAATGCTACCACTTCTCAATAATACTTCTCACAGTTGATACACTCACACTTTTGCCCCTGTAATGTATCTGAGAATATTATCTTAAGTGGATTTTTGTAATAAACCATATTAATACTTTTATACAATGACTTTTTTTCTGTTAGGCACATTGAAGATTACGTAAAAATGCTGCTGTAGAAACTACAACATTGAGGAAAATAGTAAGAAATATTACCTGCCGTAGATCCCCCTGACACAATGCACAGCTCCTGGGTGGTACGTGCACACACTGCCTGAATCAATGTCACATCCATAATCCGGCTGCAATGTGAAAACATTTCAGTATCAGTTTGGAATATGAACTGCTTTCATTCTACATGTATTACATATTTATCCTTTGTGCATGGTCTTTTGGCTGGTTGGTGAACAAAAAGCAGTAATATGGAGGCCAATAATGGGCAGGACAGGGCAGTGTTTTATCTCATCATGCAAAGCATTTAACAACTGGACTACAACCTCCCTCAGAATCTGGTCTATATATTCTGTATATATATATATATATATATATATATATATATATATATATATATAGTAATTTATAGTTTTTCCATTAATCTGCTGTGATACAGAAACATACAGATAGGACTGCATATAGGTGCTAAATTTATTTAGCTAAACAGAAATGTGGGCGCACTCTGTTTGTGTAAAATTAAGGATTTCTTTGCCGCTCTTTTTTTTTGCCGCTCTTTTTATAGCTGTTAAGAAAAACAATTTTTTACAAGTGCTTTTTTATTTAGTGATACAGGAAAGAAATATATCTTGGTACCGTGTTAGCCAGTAGATAGAAAAATATTTAGAATTGAGAGTCCTCAGTGGTTGACACCTTTTAATGGCTAACTGAAAAGATGGTAACAAATTGCAAGCTTTCGAGACTACACAGGTCTCTTCATCAGGCAAAGACTAAAAAAAATTCTGAAGAATCACATATTTATGCACAACATAGCACAGAAAAAAAGGGAAAAACCATGGATAAGCCAGGTGACATGAAGCAGAATTATCATGAGTGATAAACAGTTATGTCCATAAATATTGGGCCATTTCTTAGATAAGGATTGTTTTATTGGGGTCTGGTTCTGTTGTGATGACCCCTCATAGTCTGAGGGGCAAGTTCCTTAGTTGACTATGAGGGGTCATCACAACTGTTTATCACTCATGGTAATTCTGCTTCATGTCACCTGGCTTATCCATGGTTTTTTCCTTTTTTTCTTCTATACTATGCTGTGCATAAATATGTGATTCTTCAGAATTTGTTTTAGTCTTTGCCTGATGAAGAGACCTGTGTAGTCTCGAAAGCTTGCAATTCGTTACCATCTTTTCAGTTAGCCATTAAAAGGTTTCAACCACTGAGGACTCTCAATTCTCAATATTTTTTTATTTAGTGATAATTTTTATTCATACATCATTTTTTCTTCCTATAATGTATGGGAGAATGAATTGAAAACGGTCATACCTAGAATATTTGATCTTTAGAAAAAAAACATCAAACACCCGAAAGGGTGAAAGATGCAAAAAAGTCACAATTTTTTCAGAACATTTCATATTTCCCTATTTATTTTCTGGCCACACTCTGTTTTGCTTTAAAAAAAAGAACAAATTCAAAAATCTTATGTTCAAAATCGCTCCAATAGAAAAGCCCCAATCCTTTTTAGATGACCAATTTTAAAGAACTAAAGCTCAGATTAATTATTACTATGGTCCTCAGGGTAAATTAGACCAACAGGCAGAAGATATTCCACATATGTTGCACATGGTCGATTGTAGATTTGGTGAATCTAGACACTTCCACATTCACATTCCATGTATGTATCAAAATCACCGGACCAACCATGAGTCTCCTGTCCAAAAGTTTCAGCCTCATTTATGCCTCTTAGGTTGTTATTTAAGATCAGGAGGCCAAATGTCGGTCTGGGGTTTGAGGTCCATACAGAGACCAAAAATCATGGACATGTGAATGCAAGCTTCCTCCAACTCTTCCCTAGAGAAGAGTCCTGTAAGCCAGGCCAATTTTCTTGAAGCTTTTCTAGTGAAGCAAACAAAAACTACTTAAAACACAAAATAAATCTGGCAGATGTAATGGATGTCAGTTTTTTCTTGCTAAGATGCAATTGTGTCACATTTATCATTCAGGTGAGCGTACTAAACATCCTTGTGGGGTTTGTATGCAAACGGAAGCAGACCAACATCACACTGACTATTGCAAGTCCATATGTTGGTTCACATGAACTATTTTACAAATGGACGGATGGTCTGTATGGGGAAAAATTGCAGCATGCACTACTTTGATCTGTATTTCGGATAGACTCATCCATTATAAGATAATGGGTATGCAATAATGTATCACATACTGGCTGCCATTCTTATATCAGGCATTTTTCATGGATCCATTATAATTATTAACAGAAGAAATGGCATTTGACCTTGCATTATCTATTAAATTGTCCATGTAAAAACTAAATGCGATATTGATGCCATAAAGTCTGTAAAAGAATGAACATACCGATGGCATATCAAATGAAAATACTTTTTGTTTTCTGGATGAAATTTTGCATATGCCTTTATTCATTGTAAAAAGCACTTGAATTACAATATATTTATCTTCTCAAATAAGGGACATTCCTAAGAATTTTGTGGGTAATGTATTATTGCTTTGTCTCCACTACTTGTTAGATGCTACATTTTGTGATAATTTTTTTTTTGCATGTCCAGAAGTTACTATTGATGAATTTACATCTTTTTTCTCCACATTTTTTTTTCCAACTCGGGTATGCTTCTTTAATATTCAATCTGTTTTTGGACAGATTTATCAATTGTGGCATTTTTAAAAAAAACTGCAAAAATAGTCACACAATAGACTAATTGATCTAGATTGAATTGTTTTGTTTAGAGATTTGCAAAATGTATCATTGTAAAATCCAAAGACTTTGCACTTATTCTTTACTTAAAAAAACTGTTTTTAAAAATGCCCCGAGCAAGACATATTCCCCAGTGTTTAGGAAATAACATACATGAAACCTGCCCGTATCTGCCCTTGATTGTGCTAATGTGCAAGGACAGTCAATGATCTCTGAGAGAAACTCAGGAAGCCTCTTGTCACTGTCATGCCACTTTAGACATTTATCGTGTGCCCAACCAGCAGAATCTTTGCGGAAGTCTTCCCCTAGATGCCAAGCCATGGCATGATCTACGCTCCATATAGATGGGATATTCCTAAAAAGAATAGACAAATGTGATCATGAGCATATAAAAAATATAAAAATGTCAGAAAAGGCCTCCACCATATATATATATATATATATATATATATATATATACAGTACACACCAAAAGTTTGGACACACCTTCTCATTCAAAGATTTTTCTATATTTTCATGACTATGAAAATTGTACATTCACACTGAAGGCATCAAAACTATGAATTAACACATGTGGAATTATATACTTAACAAAATAGTGTGAAACAACTGAAAATATGTCTTATATTCTAGGTTCCTCAAAGTAGTCACCTTTTGCTTTGATGACTGCTTTGCACACTCTTGGCATTCTCTTGATGAGCTTCAAGAGGTAGTCACCGGGAATGGTTTTCACGTCACAGGTGTGCCCTGTCAGGTTTAATAAGTGAGATTTCTTGCCTTATAAATGGGGTTGGGACCATCAGTTGTGTTGTGCAGAAGTCTGGTGGATACACAGCTGATAGTCCTACTGAATAGATTGTTAGAATTTGTATTATGGCAAGAAAAAACAGCTTAGTAAAGAAAAACAAGTGGCCATCATTACTTTAAGAAATGAAGGTCAGTCAGTCCGAAAAATTGGGAAAACTTTGAAAGTGTCCCCAAGTGCAGTTGCAGCTTACTGGCCACTAAGAACTTTGCTTTCATGTTTCTTTCGACTTTATTCCCTTTTCTTTGGAATGTGAAAAGTGACATGTTGTCCTAATATTATGTAAAGTCATATTTATCTACATTAAAGAAGTTTTGTGAGCTCTGAAAAAAGTCAAGCTATCTACTAGATGGTGGAAGAGTATGTAGTCAAGAACCTTTTTCTGTATACACTTATTTGCTTATCTTCGTCTTCCTGAGTAGAATGGGCTGTATTCTTGAAATATTCCGGAAACAACATTTTCCATCAAGCTTCAGTGTATGGACCACCCCATTTATGGAGCATGATTGATATTGTACCATGCATTTGGGAGGGGAAATTGAGTTTATGCTCGCTGGGCATACATTAAAGACACAGAGTTGCATGTTAAATAGTTAAGAAACTTAGACATACCCTATGTAAGTGAAGTCTTCCATCACAGTAAAAACAAGTCTGAATAATTATAATTATCTGACAGCTTTTGCTTTGTAAGTGAAATCAGAAAGACGTAAATTACTTAGAGAATGACACAATTCCAAAAACACTCATAAAATCACTTAAAAAATGTAGTTGTCTATGATTTTTGGTTAGGTTGCTCATCTGGAGACGAAACTTCTTAGTTTAACGTTCAAAATATATCCATTTTTTTAGTTCTACAACATCTCATTCTTTTGCTCACCGCAGTGTAAATCAATCACACATGCAAAGTAAGAACTCCTTTACTCCTTTACACCCCCAGTGGTGGAAACTCTACCTCTATATACTCTTGTAGCCTCACCAAGCCATACATTGGAAATACAATGATTGTTATCAGCATATCCTGCCTTTATCCCAAACATGGCAGTAAGGAAAACAATCCGCAGCCCCATGCTTATCCTAGAAGAATTTGTCTGAAGAAAACCATTGAGCAGGCCATGAACATTTCAAATACAATAAGGTATAATGTAAATTACTACATGACATGCATGTACACACTGTCCATGCTAACAAAAGAGTGAGCACTCCATGCTCTAACAGTTACAATATCTAGATTTGAAAATCCTTTCTTTTCTCTGCACAAATTTGGAATACTATAAAATAGTTATGATCTTACCACTTGCCATCATCATATTCACTAGTCACAATCCTAAGGCTTCCAAATTCGAAGGCCCTATGTTCAGTGGCTGCTGGTTTGGGGTTGAACGTGAAAGTTCCATTATTGAGATGTTCATGTACCAGGGTATAGAGATATTGCCAAGAGGGTAACCAAGAGGCAGAATATGGCTCTCCTGAGGACGGGAATTAAAAATAAGTACTTTTTTCACAGAACTGAAATTTTTTGTACTAAAGGTACAGCACTAGGGGCAGGTTTTAATACACAAAGTGCGTAATTGTTAGGCAAGTGAATTATTTGGCAAGTGAATATTTTTAGCATATCATAATTTTTCTGAAACTCCAAGCTGTATGTGCTAGCTGAATGGGTCTCTCCCCATTGATTTCTTCATCTAGCACTTCAGGTCTTGGGTCCTACAACATGAATCTCTCATTTTTGCCTTTTAATGCTTTCCTATAATCGTATTTGTCTGTTAAAGGGAACCTGTAACCAGGTTTGTCCCATATGAGATAAGACCACCACTTTTCAGCCCTCATTCTGATATGCCCACAATCCGGCCTGCAACAAAAGAAAAACACCTTTATTATATTATCTATATACTAGATTGTGGCCCGATTCTAACGCATCGGGTATTCTAGAATATGCATGTCCCCGTAGTATATGGACAATGATGATTCCAGAATTCGCAGCAGATTGTGCCCGTCACTCATTGGTCGAAGCAACCTTTATGACATCATCTTCACCATGGCAACCATTATGACATCTACGTCGATACTGTGCCCGTCGCTGAATCAGAAACGTGGGATTTCCACGTCCTTTATGACATCATCGTCGCTGCGCCCGTTGCTGATTGGTCGAGGCCCGGCGGCCTCGACCAATCAGAGACGCGGGATGTCTACGTCCTTTATGACATCATCGTCGCTGTGCCGGTCGCTGATTGGTCGAGGCCTGGCAGCCTCGACCAATCAGAGATGCGGGATTTCCAGGACAGACAGACAGACAGACAGACAGACAGACAGACGGACGGAAAAACCCTTCTATATATAACTAGATTGTGGCCCGATTCTAACGCATCGGGTATTCTAGAATATGCATGTCCCCGTAGTATATGGACAATGATGATTCCAGAATTCGCGGCAGACTGTGCCCGTCGCTGATTGGTCGAGGCAACCTTTATGACATCATCGTCGCCATGGCAACCATTATGACATCTACGTCGATACTGTGCCCGTTGCTGAATCAGAAACGTGAGATGTCTACGTCCTTTATGACATCATCGTCGCTGTGCCCGTTGCTGATTGGTCGAGGCCTGGCAGCCTCGACCAATCAGGGAGCCGGGATTTCCAGGACAGACAGACAGAAAGACAGACAGACAGACAGAAAGACAGACAGACAGATGGAAAAACCCTTAGACAAATATATATAGATTGTCTAAGGGTTTTTCCGTCTGTCTGTCTTTCTGTCTGTCTGTCTTTCTGTCTGTCTGTCTGTCCTGGAAATCCCGGCTCTCTGATTGGTCGAGGCCGCAAGGCCTCGACCAATCAGAGACCGGCACAGCATCGATGATGTCATAAAGGACGTAGACATCTCACGTTTCTGATTCAGCGACGGACACAGTATCGACGTAGATGTCATAATGGTTGCCATGGCGACGATGATGTCATAAAGGTTGCCTCAACCAATCAGCGACGGGCACAGTCTGCCGCGAATTCTGGAATCATCATTGTCCATATACTACGGGGACATGCATATTCTAGAATACCCAATGCGTTAGAATCGGGCCACAATCTAGTAGACAATAATTGTCTAAGGGTTTTTCCGTCCGTCTGTCTGTCTGTCTGTCTGTCCTGGAAATCCCGCGTCTCTGATTGGTCGAGGCCACCCGGGCCTCGACCAATCAGCAACGGGCGCAGCGACAATGATGTCATAAAGGACGTGGAAATCCCACGTTTCTGATTCAGCGACAGGCACAGTATCGACGTATCGGCCGCCCGGCCTCGACCAATCAGCGACGGGCACAGCATGGCGATGATGATGTCATAAAGGTTGCCTCGACCAATCAGCGACGGGCACAGTCTGCCGCGAATTCTGGAATCATCATTGTCCATATACTACGGGGACATGCATATTCTAGAATACCCGATGCGTTAGAATCGGGCCACAATCTAGTATAGATATAATTGTCTAAGGGTTTTTCCGTCTGTCTGTCTGTCTGTCCTGGAAATCCCGCGTCTCTGATTGGTTGAGGCCGCCAGGCCTCGACCAATCAGCGACGGGCACAGCATGGCGACGATGATGTCATAAAGGTTGCCTCGACCAATCAGCGACGGGCACAGTCTGCCGCGAACTCATCTCGACCAATCAGCGATGGGCACAGTATCGACGTAGATGTCATAATGGTTGCCATGGCGACGATGATGTCATAAAGGTTGCCTCGACCAATCAGCGACGGGCACAGTCTGCCGCGAATTCTGGAATCATCATTGTCCATATACTACGGGGACATGCATATTCTAGAATCGGGCCAACATCTAGTATTATTATACTCATCTACATTACATATATATTATGCTCAACTACAGGGCAGTTGGGTCCGATGAGCATCACAGTCTTGGTCCGGCACCTCCTTTCTTCTTGTGATGCCGTCCTCTTTCTGTGCTTTGTGAGGAAGACGTGTTTTATACACAGTGTTCCCCAGCATTGTGCTCCTGCGCAAGTGTACTTCTCTGCTCTGACCTGGGCAGAGCAAAGTACTGCAGTTTGCATGGGCCAGAAAAGGTCAAAGAGCCCTGGCAAATGCCCACTGCAGTACTTTACTCTGCCCTAATTATTGCAGAGAAGTACACCTGCACAGGAACACTGTGTGGATGATATAGGGCACGCCATCCACATGAAGCCCAGAAGAAGAACGGCATCGCAAGAAGTGAAGAGGCACTGGACCAAGACAGTGACGCCCTGTGGGTGTGTATAATAAAAAGTGTTTTTCTTTTGTTGCAGGCCGGATTGGGGGCATATACACAGCATATTAGAATGCTGTATATCAGGGCTGAAAGGTGGTAGTCTTATCTTATATGGGACGAAAGTGGTGACAGTTTCGATTTAACCCTAACAATGTCATATTATTTTTGGGCTTTATGATAGACTTTGTTATTAGAACTTTCTAGTGGTCTTTACTAGAGTTGAGCGAATTTGTTCGGATTTGGTTCTGAATACGATCAGCAGCGAATATTTTTTTTGCAATATTCTTCTAACACAGCCGAACGTCATTAGAATCAATGGGAGTAGAAATTACCGAATATGTTCAGAACCGATCAACAAACACACATTCGGCACGAATAGGGTACAAATATGGCACGAATATGGCAAATTCAGATTCGGAGACCGAATCTGAACAAATTCACTCAACACTTCGGGTGGAAAATGGACTCAAAATCAACTCCCAAACTTACTGCCAGTTTGTAGAAGATACTTTCTTCAAGCAGTGGTACAGGATGAAGTCTGTACCTTTCACGAAAACTGTGATTTTTATGCAGGACAATGCTCCATCACATGCATCCATGTATCCGCTCATTAACTGCCAGTAAAGGCCTTAAAAATGAAAGAATAATGACATGGCCCCAGTCCTCATCTGACCTAAAATTGATGGAGCACTTGTTGATGGCGCTGCCCATAAAGTTGATCGACAACAGATTAAGAAATTGACAGATTCCATTGCTGGAAGGCTTATGACTGTTATGAAAGAGAAGGGGAGCTATACTAGTTACTGAAATATATATTTTTTAAAATGAGATGGGAAAATTTACCTTTTTAATTTGGCTGCATAATAATTCTGCACAATAATAGTTGCCCAACAATTATGCACACAGATATTCTCCTAAGAATGTCAAAACTTGACTTTTACCTTCTTAAATTTTCAAGTTTTAGGTTTATTAACCTTTTGGGTTTTCCGTTGACACTGTAGATGTTCAATAATAAAATGAATCTTTAAAAATACAAATTACTAATTCAGCCCCCCTACAAAGGGATCAGTTGATATGCTGAATGCTTTAGACAATTAAATTAATTATAACACATGAATTAGATTTGTACCTGATTCTGTGTAGCCCCAGACTTCAATGTCTACTATATCTGATTTCAAGATTTCTGGGTTCCACTGAACAGTTAAGCTGCCTCCGAAATTAGGCGTCCCATAATACTGCCACTTTGTTTCATTAACCAGAATACATTTTTCTGACTCTGATATCTTTCCAGGATGCACTGTAATAAAACATAAAATATCTTAATGAAAAATTAAAGTAGTAGGTAGAGTAGTATTATAACTATGAAATAAATATGGTCATATTTCAATAATTTGGTGGTTTCATATTTTTCCTCTTTGATGTGTTGTTCTACATATAATGTCAAGAAACATTTCATACACATTGTTGAACTCATCTTGCATTGATCATAACCTTTCCAAATACAGAATTATATTTTGGCAGTCTTCCAAATGAATAACTTATATCAACCTCTTCCATCTGTGCAAAATATGGATGGATGTATCCTATTACAGGGCACCACAGTATTCTAGCTAGGAGTGCTAATCAGAAATTTGATTGACCAGCTCCATCAGTGTCTGTACAAAGCCACAAAGAAGTAACTTGAAGTTCCCAGACCTCAATCCAAAATCTGTATCAGGGCCCCCACCTACCATGTGCCACTCATGTATACTTCTTGTGTAGCAGACAGGCCTTTGAATCCCCTCAAACACTAGTGTGACTGCTACCTCTGCACCCCTATAACTAAACCCCTGTCATAGTATGCTCTGCTAAAACCCATTTTTACGGTACGTCCCTCACAGAGAGGTTAAAAGGACCCTCCCACCTCCATTCCCCTGTGATTTTCCTGTCCCTTCTTGGGATAGTAACATGAGAGGTGCTTCTAGATTGAAGATATCTTATCCTGTGGAGCTTCATTTTATGGACTCTGAGACAAGCAGTCGGATGCTGACACCTCACTGAGTAGCATCAGTCCCTGTATCAGAGTACAGACCCAGTACAATCAGGTTGGTAAGGGTCTCAGTCTTCCTTTCCCACTGTCAAGCAGTCCAGGGCCAGCACCCAACAGACAGCCAGTGCCCCTTCTGCAATACTGCAGTATTAACGTTTTCTTCCATGGTGGCCCATTGGCATCAACCCCCCTCCGTCCCTCCCCTTCCCCCTCCGTTCTTCTAATGGTACAGTATATCACAAAAATCAGTATATCCCTCACATTTTTGGAAATGTTTTATTATTCTTTTCATGGGACAGCACCGAAGTAAAGTTAAGTAGTCAGTTTACAGCTTGTATAACAGTCTAAATTTGGTGTGCCCTCTAAATAACTCAACACACTACCATTAATGTCTAAATCGCTGGCAACAAAAGTGAGTACACCCATAAGTGAAAATGGCCAAATTGTGATCAATTAACTATTTCCCTCCCTGGCGTCATGTGACTCATTAGTGTTAGAAGGTATCATATTTGAATGTAGAGCAGGTGTGTTAAATCTGGTGTTATCACTTTCATACGCTCTCATACTAGTCTCTGGAAATTCAACATGGTACCTCATGGCAAATAGCTCTCTGAGGATCTGAAAAAACAATTGTTGCTCTACATAAAAATGGCCTAGGCTATCTAAGAACATTGCCAACACTCTGAAGCTGAGCTGCAGCACAGTGGCCAAGACCATACTGTGGTTTAACAAGACAGGTTCCACTCAGAACAGGTCTCGCTATAGTCGACCAAAGGAGTTGAATGCACATACTCAGTGTCATATCCAGAGGTTGCCTTTTCAAAATAGACCTATAAGTTATGTCAGCATAGCTGCAGAGGTTAAAGGTATGGGGGGGGGGGTCAGCCTGTCAGTGCTCAGACCATATGCCGCACACTACATCAAATTGGTATGTATCGCTGTTGTCCCAGAAGGAAGCTTCTTATAAAAATGATGCATAAGAAAGAAAGCCTGCAAAAAGTTTACTAAAGACAAGCAGACTATGGTCATGGATTACTAGAACCATGTCCTGTGCTCTGATGAGAGCAAGATAAATTTATTTGGTTCATTTGGGAGCACTCTCATGGTTTGGGGCTACATGAGTGCTGTTGGATGTGGAGAGTTCATTGCAGGTACCATGAATGCCAACATGTACTTTGACATACAAAGGCAGAACATGATCCCCTCCCTTTGGAAACTTGGCAGCAGGGCAGTATTCCAACATGATAACGACTCCAAACACACCTGCAAGATAACCACTGACTTTCTAAATAAACTGAGGGTAAAGGTGCTGGACTGGCAAAACATGTCTCCAGACACTTTCCCCTGAGGAAGCCACGCTGTGTGGCGATACGCATGGCGCTCTTCCCCCTCCTCTATGATGTGATTGGGTGACCCTGCTTCTTAGATTCCAACAGTTCCTATACATCCTCATTTATTTGCTCTTTCTTCTTCTTCTTTCCCTTTTGACTTGTGTTTATTATTTCCCTTGTATAGGGATAGTTCCTCAATCTTTCCGTTTTCAGGAATTACCGTATTATATTCCCTTTAAAGGGGTTCAATTATTTAGAGTCAAAGGATGTATTTTCATATTTTGGAGGTTTTTTGAGCTTTGTATATTTTGTACTGTTTATATAGTTTTTTTTCTGTATAGTGTGCCTGACCTCAGCACTCTCCCGATGCACATAGTGGAGGAGTCTGAAGGGTACTTATATGACCTTTCATGTTGTTGTTCATCTATAAACCTTTGGGTTTTTTAATTGTTTTTAAATCACGTCTTGCTTTGCATCTCTAATTTTGAATAAAGATATTTTTATTAAATCTTGTATATTCAATGGTGATCCTTGCCTTTACCCACTACTTTCTTTGTTGTTTGCTCAGACCTGAACCTATAGAGCATCTGAGGGGCATCCTCAAATGGAAGGTTGAGGAGCACAAGGTCTCCAACATCCACCATCTCCGTGATGTCGCCATGGAGGAGTGGGAGCGGATTCTAGTGGCAATCTGTGAAGCTCTAGTGAACTCCATACCCAAAGAATTAAGGCAGTGCTTGAAAATAATGGTGGCCACACAAAATATTGACACTTTGGGGAAAATTTGGCCATTGTCATTTAGGGGTGTGTTCACTTTTGTTTCCAGCGGTTTAGGTATTAATAGCTGTGTGTTGAGTTCTTTAGAGGGCACACCACATTTACACTGTTATACATGCTGTATACTGACTACTTTACATTGTATCGAAGTGGCATATCTTCAGTATTGTCACATGAAAAGTTAAAATAAAATATTTTAAAAAATGAGAGGGCATCCTTCCACTACTTTTAAACCAGGAAAACATGGGCTGCTTCCTATTCTAGTTGCAGCTGCTAAACATCTGATTTCTACACACTGGAGGCAATTAGTTCCCCCTAAGCTGAAAGAATGGACTTCAAAGGTCCAAGACCTCTTTCGCCTAGAAGAACTATCTAGTTGGGAAAATCGTTCACATGAGAAATTTCAAAACTCTTGCCTTCCCTGGATTAAATTTTCATCCCACGCTGGTGGACTTAGCCCCCCCACCTCTGAAATCTGTCCCTACTGCTATAGACATGTTTCGCTATGCGCAATTTCTGTTTTTCCTTCTTCTTGCGGGATCTGGGATGCGTCACCGTGGCCGAGCCCCCCCTAAATTGGCTGTTTTTGCCACCTCGCCTGACTTGCCCTATATTCGAGCCTTCTGTCCTTCCTCACCATCAGAAACGACTTAATTACTTTTGCTTAATTCCTACCGTCACACCCTATGGCCTTTATTTATTTTATACATTTAATAACACAATTTTAGGCTATTCTCTTTTGGCCTGAACCAGTTTGTTTATGTTTATTATGCTCACTTATCTTCTTCCAGCTATATTTGCTCGGACTTCATGTATTTTTTAGTGCATCTCAATCTCTTGACTCAACATATATTTGGGATTTATTTGTGAGCTTTTTTGTTTTGATATTTGTTTATGTTATTTGAAAACTTAAATAAAGAATTAAAAAAAAAAATGAGATGGCTGTACTCACTTTAGTGATATACTGTATCTAATGGTATCTGGAGGTGAAGGTTATGAGGAAAGAAGGGGTAAAGCTACGGAATGGTGTGGAGGCAGCACATGTAAGTGCACTGTGTAAATGTTGTATCCAAGGGCTAGGCCTTGGGGCTGATATTAACCACATGCCTTTATGCCGAAGGTGGGCCTCGGGTCTCATATGCTGAAGTTTAGCTTCAGGTACCGAAGCTAGGCCTTGGACCTCTGGGATAAAGTTAGACCGCATGTCTGGGCTACAAATTATGGTTTGACTTCAATTTTCCTCATGTCATGACTGCTCAGGGCCTCATGATTGGGATTCAGAGTTTTACTTATGCTGAGGCCTCATGTCTGTCCTCATTTTGTGGTTTAATAACACTCAGATGTTTCCACTGTTGTCCCGCCAAAATGGTATAAGTCTAACGTCTAACTCCTCCACCCGTAGGAGGACACATTGTCCCTGTGAAGACTGCTCTCCAGCTGCGCCTTATTAATTGGCTCATTCAGGTGCTTTGGGGCTAGTCTGACAATTGACATGTACCACTCAAAGTGAAGATATATCCTGAATTCACAAATGAATTACTCTCTTAAATGTAAGTCTGAATCTGGTTTCATGACTCATGCATTGGAGACATATGTCTAATAAGTTAATCCTATGGCACGACGTACTACTTCTTAGTAACAAAAAAATTAGATAGATGCTAATTTCCTCATGTTGGGAGAAAACGCTACATACGGCAATCAGACTAGCTCCCTCATGTCTTGGACCTTTGGTTTCATGCCATGTGCCTCAGCCTCGTGCCTCTGGCTTCACACTTCATGCATTGTGCCTCTGGCTTTATGCCTCATGCCATGGGTCTCTTACTGCATGCATCTGGCGTGTGTCTCTGGTTGCGTGCATCATGCTTTGTGCCTCGTGTCTTGTGCCTCTGGCTTCATGCCTTGTGCCTCTAGGTGTGTGCCTCATGCCTTGTGCCTTTGGCTGTGTGCCTGGTGCATTTTGCCTCTGGCTGCATGCCTGGTGCCTTGTGCCTCTGGCTGCGTGCCTGGTGCCTTGCGCCTCTGGCTGTGTGCCTCGTGTGTTGTGCCTCTAGCTTTGTGCCTTGTGTCCCTGGCTTCGTGCCTCATGCCTCTGAATGCGTGCCTTATGCTTTGTGCCTCTGGCTGCATGTCTTGTTCCTCTGGCTTGTCCCTTGTGCCTATGGCTGCAAGCTTTGTGCCTCTGGCTTCGTGACTTGTGCCTTGTTCCTCATGCCTCTGGTTTCATCCCTTCTACCATGTGTCAGTGCTGATGTCTCCTGCCTCGCACCTCCTTGTGCATTTGGCCTTGTGCATCCGGGCTTGCACTTCACACCTTGTGTCTCTGGCCTCAACTCGGGTTAGAGATTCCTTGTGTCTCTGGACCCAGATCCAGCTTCCTTTGCCTCATTATTTGGAACTTGACTTAGCCAAATGAGCAACTATGCTTAGATTCGCCTAGTATGTTTTCTGTTTCAGAACAGGGGTCTCAATTCAGCTACTGTCCATGCTCTGTCTGTTTAGAAGTATTCAGACTTGGCCCTTAATTGCTTAAATCAGGATGCTCTTTCATAATTATGGTTGAAAGGAGACATATGTTTATCTAGTTCATCCTTAGACATAATATGCTAGCAATCCCAACATTTTTTTTTAGAAAAATCCAATAAGGTAAATACTAATTTCTTCATGTTGGGGGAAAAGATCCTTACTCACTCCACATATGGCAATCGGATTAGTTCCCTTGATCAAGGCTGAGCGATCCCAAGTTTGATAGCTTGTCCTGGTTACTAAAAAAATGTTTTGACATAGTATGTCTGCACTAATGACTAGTATAGAGGCAGATTTAAACAGAGTGTGTCTCTTGTGGGGAAGGGTTCTTCCTACTAGCCGCTGAGTTTTACCAAGGTCCTGTGTTAGGAGCATGCCACAGATATAACAAATCAGTTCATGATTTTTCTTCCTAAACTGTATATATGTTTGTGACATGACTGACTGTAACGACTTTTATTTGAATGACTTTCATCAATTCCAGAGTCTTGACTCCCTGTGTTGTTAACATTGGCCCCACAGGATTGATGATCCACGCTTCCCTATCGGATGGTATGATGATGGACCCAGCGTGATAATGGCAGGGAATGTTATCTGCCAGACTACATTTTTCCTTAGTTTCAATAAGGTACCACCCCATACTTGAGGCTTAAAGATTTAAGGTTTCTGAAAAGGCATCCATGGGCTTCTGGCTGTGTAATGTGCAAGCATCCCAAGGCTGGTTTCTGAAAAGACATCCATGGACTTCTGGCTGTGTAATGTGTAAGCATCCCAAGGCTCTTTCCATTAATCCTTTTACCAAAACTTATTGGTTTGATCTTCCAGCAATCCAGGGCATTTGTCCTGCAGGACTCCTTGTGCTTTGATAAGTTGGTTGTTAACCAAGGATTAGTTTGAGCACAGGAGGGCCGGTGAAAGAACAGTCCTGTGTTGTTAAGCACATACAAGTTTATTATTGATCTGCAAAAGTCCTCATTTTGTTGCTGGCAGTGTCTATCAACTTACTTTTGCTGTGCAATAACAGGTGTTTAAGGTATATTCTATGTTTGCTGTGTTTATAAGTATAGTTCATCTAACAATTAGTAGAGTTCATTGGGGTACACCAGGGGAATGTCCTCACTCTCTCAGTTTCTGCTGTATACTTTGTCTACCACATTTATGCACTGAATATTTGGCATTATAGACTCACTACGGTGATTTATCTTTGCAGATTTTAATAACTGTCTATATTTTCTTCTGATCTTTCAGTTCAGTTACTATTTCTAATCTAATTTTTGCCCGTGATTTTGGTCCTATAGGGCTTCTGGTGCTATTTCTCTATACTACTCCTGGTTTGCTGTCCAGATGCACATACTGAAAAAGGGGAATTAGACCTACTGGTAATTAAATTTCCAGTAGTCCCCGAGGATAGCGCCCTTATTTCCCCTCCATTATGTTTATCTTTAGGCTTGCACAAGATCGATCTTCATCAAGTCTACATGGCTTGAGATTGAGCTGGGACCGTTATTTACCATTTGTATCCATCCTTCTGTGGCACTTGAGGTTGGAGGTGAAAGAGGCCTTTTAACTTCTCTGTGATACTGTCCCATCATCAGTCACAATCAGACTACCTCCTGGTGTGCTGTCCTGAGGGACTTCCTGGAAATCGATTTACCGGAACCTAATTCCCCTTTTCGAACCTTTAGTTACTGACGTTGTAAACACAACTCATAGCATGATATGGGTATGTTGACATTGTCCCTGGCCTGGAGCACATGCATGTAAATCACAGAACATCGAACCTGGGCCGATGCAGTCAAGTGATAGCAAAGTAATGTATTTATGCAGTATTTAGTCAACCAAAAAGGTTTCCAAAGTAAAAATGCCATAACTATCTTTACCGTAACTGTGAAATGAAAAGGCTCATACAATACCTGACAGCCAAGTGCTTGAGTGAGGATATGTGCTTCCTCCATCCAGAGACAATTCAAAAGGAATACGCCCTGTTTCATACAGCAATGGTGACACACAATGCGCACTACCATGTGCATCCACATAACCATTTACAATGATCTCATTATTAAATCTAAAAAAAAAGTGACATCATTTTTAATGTTATAAGAACCCAATTTAAGTTATAACAGTTTTATTGATTGGTTTATATGATATAGGAACATATTTATGTAAAAGAAAGGTACACCCAAAGTGTAAACGGAGCAACATTCTCTCCAAGCTGTGCACTCAGGATATAAGTAAAAAAAATGCCATATCCTGTGCTCACTGATCTTAACAGAATGCCATTATAACCCTTACCTTACAGGGCCTCCAACTATCACCTATAGTTTGACATTCTCTTATGGGCCAAAGAGACCTTTTGTTGCCCTCCCGGTTTCAGGGCCAGGTGCAACTGCAACCCCTGCACCCTTTATATTTATGCCACTGCCTTAACCTACCGTAAATCCATCTGAATGCCACTGTTTGCCATTTTATAACATTACAATTTGGAATATCTGAAAAACATGTGTCTTAAAGTTTTAGATTGAAGTAAAACAATGTTTCAAGATGCATAGGCATCTAAAATATCAGTTTTAATGGACACTTTGCCAAAAGTTTAGTTTAGATGGAATGATCAAATGATTAGTTATTATTTTTAATTATTATATATGAAATACATACAGCTCTGGCAAAAATTAAGAGACCACTGCAAAATGTTCAGTTTGTCTGATTTTTCTCTATATTGGTATATTTTTGAGTAAAATGTAAATTGTTCTTTTATTCTATAAATTTCTGACAACATGTCTCCAAATTTTTAAGCAATAATTTTTGTATTTTTTTCTGACAAAGAAAAATGGTCAAAATGTAAAAATAAAAACAGTGCTTACAGACCTCAAATAATGCAAAGAAAACAAGTTCATAATGATTTACAAACAACAATACTAATGTTGCAACTCTGGAAGAGTTCAGAAATCAATATTTTGTGGAATAACCATGATTTTTAATCACAGCTTTCATGCGTCTTGGCATGCTTTCCTCCAGTTTTTCACACTGTTTCTGGCGCAAAAATGTAGGCAGTTATTCTATATGTATATCTATACTGCTCAAAAAATAAAGGAAATACTAAAATCCCACATCCTAGATATCACTGAATTAAATATTCCAGTTGAAAATCTTTATTCATTACATAGTGGAATGCATTGAGAGGAATAAAACGTAAAAATGATCAATGTAAATCAAAATTAATATTCCATGGAGGTCTGAATTTGGAATGATACTCAAAATCAAGGTGGAAAATCAAATTACAGGCTGATCCAACTTCAGTGGAAATGCCCCAAGACAAGGAAATGATGCTCAGTACTGTGTGTGACCACCAAGTGCCTGTATGACCTATCTACAACGCCTGGGCATGCTTCTGATGAGGCGGGACATGGTCTCCTGAGGGATCTCCTCTCAGACCAGGACTAAAGCATCCACCAACTCCAGGACAGTCTGTGGTGCAACGTAACGTTGGTGGATGGTTCGAGACATGATGTCCCAGATGTGTTCAAACAGATTTAGGTCTGGGGAATAGGCGAGCCAGTCCATAGCTTCAATGCCTTCATCTTTCAGGAACTGCTGACACATTCCTGCCACATGAGGTCTGGCATTGTCCTGCTTTAGGAGGAACCCAGGGCCAACCGCACCAGCATATGGTCTCACAAGGGGTCTGAGTATCTCATCTCGGTACCTAATGGCAGTCAGGCTACCTCTGGAAAGCACATGGAGGGCTGTGCGGCCCTCCAAAGAAATGCCACCCCACACCATTACTGACCCACTGCCAAAACGGTCATACTAAAGAATGTTGCAGGCAGCAGATCGCTCTCCATGGCGTCTCCAGACTCTGGCACATCTGTCACAGTGAGAACCTGTTTTCCTCTGTGAAGAGCACAGGGCGCTAGTGGCAAATTTGCCAATCCTGGTGTTCTGTGGCAAATGCCAAGCGTCCTGCACAATATTGGGCTGTGAGCACAACCCCATCTGTGGATGTCGGGCACTCAGACCATCCTCATGGAGTTGGTTTCTGACCATTTGTCCAGACATATGCACATTTTTGGCCTGCTGGACGTCATTTTGCAGGGCTCTGGCAGTGCCCCTCCTTTTCCTCCTTGCACAAAGGCTGAGGTAGCGGTCCTGCTGTTTAGTTGTTTTCCTCTTATGGCCCCTCCATGTCTCCTGGTATACTAGCCTGTCTCCTGGTAGCGCCTCCAGCCTCTGGACACTACGCTGACTGTTATGGACCTGGTGGTTAGGAGCACCCGGCATGACCTGATAGTTAAACTCACACAGGACAAGCTCTGGGATGTGGGAGCTCTGCTGACCGCAAGCCCTAATCCTATCACAACAACTAGAAATAGCCGTGGAGCGTTCCTGACACTCCCTAGACGCCTCTTCACAGCCTAAGAGCTATCTAGCCCTAGAAATAGAAAATATAGCCTACCTTGCCTCAGAGAAATTCCCCAAAGGAAAAGGCAGCCCCCCACATATATTGACTGTGAGTAAAGATGAAAGTCACAAACACAGAAATGAAACAGGTTTCAGCAAAGGGAGGCCAGACTTATTAAATAGACAGAGGATAGGAAAGGTATCTTTGCGGTCAGCACAAAAACTACAAAAGACCACGCAGAGTGTGCAAAAAGACCTCCGCACCGACTCACGGTGCGGAGGTGCCACTCTGCATCCCAGAGCTTCCAGCTAGCAAGACAAAATCATGATAACCAGCTGGACAAGGAAACAATGAACAAATAATAACTATCAGGAACTTAGCTTCTGCTGGAGAAGACAGGTCACCAGAAAGACCCAAGAGCGAACTGAACCAATGCAGGAACATTGACAGCTGGCAAGGAGTAACGATCTGAGTGGAGTTAAATAGAGCAGCCAACCAAAGGATAAACCACGTCACCTGTGTAAGGAACCTCAGAAGCAGCAGCTCCACTCACAGCCACCAGAGGGAGTCCATGGACAGAACTCGCCGAAGTACCATTCACGACCACAGGAGGGAGTTCGACAACAGAATTCACAACAGTACCCCTTCCCCCTTGAGGAGGGGTCACCAAACTCTCACCAGAGTCCCCAGGCCGATTAGGATGAGCCAAATGAAAGGCACGAACTAGATCAGCAGCATGAACATCAGAGGCAAAAACCCAGGAATTATCTTCCTGACCATAACCCTTCCACTTGACCAGGTACTGGAGTTTCCGTCTCGAAACACGAGAATCCAAAATCTTCTCCACCACATACTCCAACTCCCCCTCAACCAACAACGGGGCAGGAGGATCAACGGAGGGAACCATAGGCGCCACATATCTCCGCAACAACGACCTATGGAACACATTATGGATGGCAAAAGAAGCTGGAAGGTCCAAACGAAATGACACAGGATTAAGAACTTCAGAAATCTTATATGGCCCAATGAAACGAGGCTTAAACTTAGGAGAGGAAACCTTCATAGGAACATGACGAGATGACAACCAAACCAAATCCCCAACACGAAGTCGGGGACCAACACAGCGCCGGCGGTTAGCGAAACGTTGAGCCTTCTCCTGGGACAATGTCAAATTGTCCACCACATGAGTCCAAATCTGCTGCAACCTGTCCACCACCGTATCCACACCAGGACAGTCCGAAGGCTCAACCTTCCTTGAAGAGAAACGAGGATGGAAACCAGAATTACAGAAAAAAGGAAAAACTAAAGTAGCCGAGCTGGCCCGATTATTAAGGGCGAACTCAGCCAAAGGCAAGAAGGACACCCAATCATCCTGATCAGCAGAAACAAAGCATCTCAGATATGTTTCCAAAGTCTGATTAGTTCGTTTGGTTTGGCCATTAGTCTGAGGATGGAAAGCCGAAGAAAAAGACAAATCAATGCCCATCTTAGCACAAAAGGACCGCCAAAACCTCGAAACAAACTGGGAACCTCTGTCCGAGACGATGTTCTCTAGAATGCCATGCAAACAAACCACATGCTGGAAAAACAATGGCACCAAATCAGAGGACGAAGGCAATTTAGACAAGGGTACCAAATGGACCATCTTAGAGAAGCGATCACAAACCACCCAAATAACCGACATCCTTTGAGAAACAGGGAGATCAGAAATAAAATCCATGGAAATATGCGTCCAGGGCCTCTTCGGGACCGGCAAGGGCAAAAGCAACCCACTGGCACGAGAACAGCAGGGCTTAGCCCGAGCACAAGTCCCACAGGACTGCACAAAAGAACGCACATCCCGCAACAAAGAAGGCCACCAAAAGGATCTAGCCACCAAATCTCTGGTACCAAAGATTCCAGGATGACCAGCCAACACCGAACAATGAACCTCAGAGATAACTCTACTAGTCCATCTATCAGGGACAAACAGTTTCTCCGTAGGACAACGGTCAAGTCTATCAGCCTGAAACTTCTGCAGCACGCGCCACAAATCAGGGGAGATGGCAGACAAAATTACCCCCTCTTTAAGAATACCCGCCGGCTCCGGAACACCCGGAGAATCAGGCACAAAACTCCTTGACAGGGCATCAGCCTTCACATTCTTAGATCCCGGAAGGTATGAAACCACAAAATCAAAACGGGAGAAAAAGAGCGACCATCGAGCCTGTCTAGGATTCAACTGCTTGGCAGACTCGAGATAAGTCAAATTCTTGTGATCCGTCAAGACCACCACGCGATGTTTAGCTCCTTCAAGCCAATGTCGCCACTCCTCGAATGCCCACTTCATGGCCAACAACTCTCGATTGCCAACATCATAATTGCGCTCAGCAGGCAAGAATTTTCTAGAAAAGAAGGCACATGGTTTCATCACCGAGCCATCAGAACTTCTTTGCGACAAAACAGCCCCTGCTCCAATCTCAGAAGCATCAACCTCGACCTGAAACAGGAGCGAAACATCTGGCTGGCACAACACAGGGGCAGAAGAAAAACGACGCTTCAACTCCTGAAAACCCTCTACAGCCGCAGAGGACCAATTGACCACATCAGCACCTTTCTTGGTCAAATCAGTCAACGGTTTAGCAATACTAGAAAAATTAGCGATGAAGCGACGGTAAAAATTAGCAAAGCCCAGAAACTTCTGCAGGCTCTTCACAGATGTCGGCTGAGTCCAATCATAAATGGCCTGAACTTTAACAGGATCCATCTCGATAGTAGAAGGGGAAAAAATGAAACCCAAAAATGAAACCTTCTGAACTCCAAAGAGACACTTTGACCCCTTCACAAACAAGGAATTCGCACGAAGGACCTGGAACACCATTCTGACCTGCTTTACATGAGACTCCCAATCATCCGAAAAGACCAAAATGTCATCCAAATATACAATCATGAATCTATCCAGGTACTCTACGAAGATGTCATGCATAAAGGACTGAAACACAGATGGAGCATTAGAAAGCCCGAATGGCATAACCAGGTACTCAAAATGGCCCTCGGGCGTATTAAATGCTGTTTTCCATTCATCGCCCTGTTTAATTCGCACAAGATTATACGCCCCTCGAAGATCTATCTTGGTGAACCAACTAGCCCCCTTAATCCGAGCAAACAAATCAGACAGCAGCGGCAAAGGATACTGAAAATTGACTGTGATCTTATTAAGAAGGCGGTAATCAATACAAGGTCTCAAGGAGCCATCCTTCTTGGCCACAAAAAAGAACCCTGCTCCCAATGGTGACGACGACGGGCGAATATGACCCTTCTCCAAGGATTCCTTTACATAACTCCGCATAGCGGCGTGCTCTGGCAAAGATAAATTAAACAGACGGCCCTTAGGAAACTTACTACCAGGAATCAAATTAATAGCACTGATAAAAACTCAGGGACTTCAGAAAGATTGGAAGACGAAATTGACAACAATGGAACATCACCATGTACCCCCTGACAACCCCAGCCAGACACAGACATAGATTTCCAATCCAACACTGGATTATGGACCTGTAGCCATGGCAACCCCAAAACGACCACATCTTGCAGATTATGCAACACCAAAAAGCGAATATCCTCCAATGGTCAATTGAGTCCAGTACTGAGGCTTATTCCTGGCCAAAGGCGTAGCATGAATTCCTCTCAATGGAATAGGATACTGCAAGGGCTCCAAGAAAAAACCACAGCGCCTGGCAAACTCCAAGTCCATCAAATTCAGGGCAGCGCCTGAATCCACAAATGCCATAACAGAATAGGACGACAGAGAGCAAATCAGAGTAACGGACAAAAGAAATTTAGACTGTACCGTACCAATGGTGGCAGACCTAGCGAACCGCTTAGTGCGCTTAGGACAATCGGAGATAGCATGAGTGGATTCACCACAGTAAAAACGCAGCCCATTCCGACGTCTGTGTTCTTGCCGTTCAGCTCTGGTCAAAGTCCTATCACACTGCATAGGCTCAGGCCTATGCTCAGAGAATACCGCCAGATGGTGCACAGCTTTGCGCTCACGCAAGCGCCGATCGATCTGAATGGCCAAGGACATAGACTCATTCAGACCAGCAGGCATGGGAAATCCCACCATGACATCCTTAAGGGCTTCAGAAAGACCCTTTCTGAAAATTGCCGCCAGGGCACACTCATTCCACTGAGTAAGCACAGACCACTTTCTAAACTTCTGACAGTACACCTCCGCTTCATCCTGACCCTGACACAAAGCCAGCAAGATTTTCTCTGCCTGATCCACTGAATTTGGTTCATCATAATGCAATCCAAGCGCCAGAAAAAACGCATCAACATCACGCAATGCAGGATCTCCTGGCGCAAGGGAAAATGCCCAGTCTTGAGGGTCACCACGTAACAAAGAAATAATGATTTTTACTTGTTGAACGGGGTCACCAGAGGAGCGGGGTTTCAAAGCTAGAAACAGTTTACAATTATTTTTGAAATTCAAGAACTTAGATCTATCCCCAGAAAATAAATCAGGAATAGGAATTCTAGGCTCTAACATAGGATTCTGAACCACAAAATCTTGAATGTTTTGTACCCTTGCAGTGAGATGATCCACACAAGAGGACAGACCTTGAATGTCCATATCTACACCTGTGTCCTGAACCACCCAAAGGTTTAGGGGAAAAGAAAGACAAAACACAGAAAAAAAATGGTCTCAGAACTTCTCTTATCCCTCTATTGAGATGCATTAATACTTTGGGCCAGCTGTACTGTTATGGACCTGGTGGTTAGGAGCACCCGGCACGACCTGATAGTTAAACTCACACAGGACAAGCTCTGGGATGTGGGAGCTCTGCTGACCGCAAGCCCTAATCCTATCACAACAACTAGAAATAGCCGTGGAGCGTTCCTGACACTCCCTAGACACCTCTTCACAACCTAAGAGCTAGCTAGCCCTAGAGATAGAAAATATAGCCTACCTTGCCTCAGAGAAATTCCCCAAAGGAAAAGGCAGCTCCCCACATATATTGACTGTGAGTAACGATGAAAGTCACAAACGCAGAAATGAAACAGGTTTCAGCAAAGAGAGGCCAGACTTACTAAATAAACAGAGGATAGGAAAGGTATCTTTGCGGTCAGCACAAAAACTACAAAAGACCACGCAGAGTGTGCAAAAAGACCTCCGCACTGACTCACGGTGCGGAGGTGCCACTCTGCATCCCAGAGCTTCCAGCTAGCAAAACAAAATCATGATACCAGCTGGACAAGGAAACAATGAACAAATAATAACTATCAGGAACTTAGCTTCTGCTGGAGAAGACAGGTCACCAGAAAGATCCAAGATCGAACTGAACCAATGCAGGAACATTGACAGCTGGCAAGGAGTAACAATCTGAGTGGAGTTAAATAGAGCAGCCAACCAAAGGATAAACCACGTCACCTGTGTAAGGAACCTCAGAAGCAGCAGCTTCACTCACAGCCACCAGAGGGAGTCCATGGACAGAACTCGCTGAAGTACCATTCACGACCACAGGAGGGAGTTCGACAACAGAATTCACAACAGCTGACACACACAGCAAAACTTCTTGCCACAGCTCGCATTGATGTGCCATCCTGGATGAGCTGCACCACCTGAGCCACTTTTGTGGGTTGTAGAGTCCGTCTCATGCTACCACGAGTGTGAAAGCACAACCAACATTCAAAAGTGACCAAAACATCAGCCAGAAAGCATTGGTACTGAGATGTGGTCTGTGGTCCCCATGCGCAGAACCACTCCTCTATTGAGTGTGTCTTGATAATTGCCAATAATTTCCATCTGTTGTCAATTCCATTTCCACAACAGCATGTGAAATTGATTGTCACACAGTGTTGCTTCCTAAGTGGATAATTTGATTTCACAAAAGTTTGATTTACTTGGAGTTATATTCTGTTGTTTAAGTGTTCCCTTTATTTTGTTGAGCAGTGTATATATATGCCCACACATGCAGGATAGACAGATAGATTGGATAGATAGACAGATAGATAGATAGATATCTCTCCCTATGTGAATATATCTATCTATCTATCTATCTATATATATATATATATATATATATATATATTCAGTATATACAGTGGATATGGAAAGTAATCAGACCCCTTTAAATGTTTCACTCTTTGTTTCATTGCAGCCATTTGGTGAATTCGAAAAAGTAAATTTTTTTCTCATTAATGTACACTCCGCTCCCCATCTTGACTGAAAAAAACCAGAAAGGTAGAAATTTTGCAAATTTAATAAAAAAAGATAAACTGAAATATTACATGGTCATAAATATTCAGACCCTTTGCTCAGACACTCATATTTAAGTCACATGCTGTCCATTTCCTTGTGATCCTCCTTGAGATGGTTCTACTCCTTCATTGGAGTCCAGCTGTGTTTAATTAAACTGATAGGACTTGATTTGGAAAGGCACACACCTGTTTATATAAGAAATCACAGCTCCCAGTTCTTGTCAGACCAAATGAGAATCATGAGGTCAAAGGAACTGGCCAATGAGCTCAGAGGCAGAATTGTGTCAAGACACAGATATGACCAATGTTAAAACAGAATTTCTGCAGTACTCAAGGTTCCTAAGAGCACAGTGGCCTCTATAATCCTTAAATGGAAGAAGTTTGAGACCACCAGAAGTCTTCCTAGACCTTGCCATCCAGCCAAACTGAGCAATCGTGGGAGAAGAACCTTGATGAGAGTGGTAAAGAAGAACCCCAAGATCACTGTGGCCGACCTGCAGAGATGCAGTAGGGATATGGGAGAAAGTTCCACAAAGTCAACTATCACTGCAGCCCTCCACCAGTCGAGCCTTTATGGCAGAGTGGCCCCACAAAAGCCTCTCCTCAGTGCAAGACATATGAAAGCCCGCATAGAGTTTGCTAAAAAAAACGCATGAAGGACTCCCAGACTATGAGAAATAAGATTCTCTGGTCTGATGAGACGAGGATAGACCTTTTTGGTGATAATTCTAAGCGGTATATGTGAGGAAAACAAGGCACTGCTCATCACCTGCCCAATACAATCCCAACAGTGAAAAATGGTGGTGGCAGCATCATGCTATTGTTGTTTTCAGCTGCAAGGACAGGACAACTGGTTGTCAGTGAAGGAAACATGAATGCGGCCAAGTACAGAGATATCCTGGATGAAAACCTCTTCCAGAGTGCGCTGGACCTCAGACTTGGCCTAAGGTTCACCTTCCAACAAGAAAATGACCCTAAGCACACAGCTAAAATAACAAAGGAGTGGCTTCAGAACATCTCTGTGACCATTCCTGACTGGCCCAGCCAGAGCCCTGACTTAAACCCAATTGAGCATCTCTGGAGAGACCTGAAAATGCCTGTCCAACAACGTTCATCATCCAACCTGACGGTACTGGAGAGGATCTGCAAGGAAGAATGGCAGAAAATCCCCAAATCCAGGTGTGAAAAACTTGTTGCATCATTCCCAAGAAGACTCATGGCTGTACTAGCTCAAAAGGGTGCTTCTTCTCAATACCGAGCATACTTCTGACCATGTGATATTTCAGTTTTTCTTTTTTAATAAATTTGCAAAAATTACTACATTTCTGTTTTTTTTTTCAGTCAAGATGGGGTGCAGAGTATACATTAATGAAAAAAAAATGAACATTTTTGAATTTACCAAATGGCTGTAATGAAACAAAGAGTGAAAAATTTAAAGGGGTCTGAATACTTTCCGTACTCACTGTATATACAGTATAATGCATACCGTATATACTCGAGTATAAGCCGAGATTATAAGCCCATTTTTTTCAGGCTGAAAGTGCCCCTCTCGGCTTATACTCGAGTCATTGTCCCTGGGGGGTCGGCAGGGGAGGGGGACATACAGTACAGACCAAAAGTTTGGACACATCTTCTCATTTAAAGACTTTTCTATATTTTCATGACTATGAAAATTGTACATTCACAGTGAAGGCATCAAAACTATGAATTAACACATGTGGAATTATATACTAAACAAAAAAGTGTGAAACAACTGAAATTATGTGTTATATTCTAGGTTCTTCAAAGTAGCCACCTTTTGCTTTGATGTACAATTTTCATAGTCATTAAAATACAGAAAAATCTTTAAATGAGAAGGTGTGTCCAAACTTTTGGTCTGTACCGTACTCACTTGCTCCTGGCGCGTTTCTGCATCTCTGATGGTCTCCAGGCGCCGGCAGCTCTTCCAGCTTTGAGTGGTCACATGGTACCACTCATTACAGTAATGAATATGGAGCATCTTATGGGGCCCATCATAAACTTTATGGAGCATTATATGAGGCGTATTTTGTATGGAGCATCTTATGGGGGCCATCATGAACTTATGGAGCATTATATGGGGCTCCTGATTCAATACGGATATTCAAAAACACTTAACCTACTGATGTCTCAACTAATTTTACTTTTATTGGTATCTATTTTTATTTTTGACATTTATTGGTAGCTGCTGCATTTTCCATCCTAGGCTTATACTCGAGTCATTAAGTTTTCCCAGTTTTTTGTGGCAAAATTAGGGGTCTCGGCTTATACTCGGGTCGGCTTATACTCGAGTATATACGGTAGATTAGATTTTTTGTTAAATATAAGATATTGCCATCAATCAACTAATGCCAAATGTACAGTGTATGACTTTCTAAATAAAGTGTGTTCATAGTACATAGATGTGTTGGGTATTGTTACATATACCACTGGAATCATTAAGCAGATGATGGATAACAGCATTTATTAGTAGTAGACTCCATATTCTTTGTGTCGCATACCTGCATTTCACTACTGATCTGGTGTTAAAGGTCACATTCACAATAACAAAATCTCTTCCTCCCATCAGCAAACCTGAATCCGGAGCGATACGGACACAGAAGTGGCTGTAGTCTGGACAGCAGTTGGCAAGTTTCTCACAGGTTGCGTGACAGGAGCACTCGTCTAGGACTTGCCCACACTGACTTGAGCAGGATCTGGATCCTAGACAAACCGAATATTTTACTGTATGACAGATTATAACAAATTGTATTACAAACATTTACTGAAATGTAAATTATTTATCAAACGTTAAAATTCCCGAGGTGGCACTAGTGAGAAACATAGAGTATATGGTATGTGTAGGAAAACCAGGCATCAGGCATGCTGCAATAATACAGTAGTATAAATTATACAGTAACAGCATAGTAGTCTTGCAAAATGTTGCAAACACTTTATTATCAAGTAAATACTGTACAGTGCATGTAGAATTTGCTGCCATATTGTACACATTTCTATTGCTACCATAGAGTGGGCAAATATCACATCCAACAGCATCAACAGTAAGAGTGCCGCAATGAATGCTTCAATCTCATGCAGAAGACTATCCCATTGCCAGGAGATAACCTTCTAGAAACTTGCAGGAAAGGAAAGCGATGTGAGAAAAGTAAAAAGATGTTGCTGAGCAATGTTGCATGGATCAGAAAAAGTTGAAAATGCAGTCTAATGACGCCTAACAAGAAAAAACAATGTTTAAAAGCACAATTATATTTTCAACCAACTTTTCAGAATAAACTACCTTGTATGTACATGGGGAATACCGTTATTGATGTCCATTTTCTAACTTGTATTCAGCATTTTCACCAGTTTTGCCCTCTGCAATCTCTTAATTTGCAACTGACTGTGCTGTTGGGTGAAGACTGCTGCTATAATGTCTTTCATTCACATCACAGTAATTCCAGCTTTCTTTTTTTGCTTTGGTAGCTTACAGACAGAAGCAAGCGCATGGAGTAAATAATTCAGCAGTAATGAACAGTGTTGATGTGAATCCAGCTCTGGGGTGTTGCAAACTACTTTTTGGAAAGCTTAGCACTATCTTTCTGTCTCTCTGTCACAGGGTCCTTCTTCGGTACCACATAATCTACAGAGCTAGAGTATAGTAAACAATTCCAAGACCTTTATTTAGGCAAAAATACGAATGGTCCATATACGATCCACCACACAAAGGAAAAAATAGTCCAGAACACGAATGCAGTTCAGTAACAGGATAAAAGTCCAACAATCCAGCAGACAGAGGATCACATAGTCCACATACTCTTCTTTTTCTCTGATATGCTGTGAACACATCATCATTCCACACAGGACTGATCTGTGTCTCACCTCCCTGATATTTTAAGTCTCCCTCCTTTTCACAGGTCAGGACTGGGAAGGTCTCAGGCACTCATTGTTTCAACAAGCTAGGTCAACATGTCATTATCATATTAGCAAACGATACAGTACTGTGGGAGCTGATATCAGATGGCAGCAACAGCCATTCATCAATTAGCCAATAACTCCTTCTACAAGAGAACACCATGAAAATAAGTAAAATAGAAATATACACAAAAATGATACCCACATAGCATATCACACCATCACACTCTCCAATTGCTTGTTTACTCCTCCTCAACTCTCTTCCCTCCATAGCATATAATAGGGGGTGTAACCTGATACCTCTCCCTGTTGTTGTCTATCTTGTCTAGATCAAGATAGCATTGAGCTGTCTTTTGTAAGTGGATGGTGAGTTCGGGTGGCTGGGAAGTGGGAGAAGTGGTGTATAAGTGGAGAAAGAAGCATATTTTCTGCCAAGATACCGTAAAAAGTTTGTTAGATTTAGCTGTACTTTTGAATTATGCAAATTTTGTTGAAAAAACAGTGGCCATTTTAGTTGTAATTCTCATACCTTTAATACACGTTGTTTCTTCACCAGACCAGTTACCATCAGCCTGGCATATTCTCTGTCCAGATCCAATCATCACAAAGCCTTTATTGCAACTTAATATGATGACAGAACCAACTAAGTAATTTGTCCCGTTCTTTGTGCCATTTGCTGGTGGAGCAAGCCAGCCACATGTGACCACTGTAAAAAGAAAAAATACATCTATAAAATATAGCATGCTAGTTCTTTTCTCCTTATTCATTGCTATCATCTGCTACATGCGCTAGGATGCATCAGGCAGCTATCTACTCCATTTGCCTCAAAGATTCAGGGGATCATTTCAAATGTAAGAAATGTGTGTGTGAAAGCTACACTACCTCTCCACCAGCAGGCAATGACTGGGCACTAAACACACAAATACTCAGACACTGCTTATACCAAAAACGATTGTGAATAAGCATTGTATAAATGAGGAGATGAGCTACCTTGAGGCAAAGGTTCGGAGGTCATCTCCTTCCTCATTACTCCACCAATTGTAAATAATAATAACAGCATGATATTTACAAAGATATTTAATGGCAGAATGTTTTGGTCTTGTTCCAATAAACGGCACATTCCAAAACAAATAGGAACTTAAAGTGAACCTGTCAGCAGGATTTTGCTAAGTAAACTACAGAAATTGTCAGGTTGGCAGTGTTAAACTGATTAAAATGATACCTGGGATTAAGAATCAATGTTAAAAGTTTTCAGTTAATGATATGCTCGTGCTCCGGGGCAGGACTGTAGGCATAGTCTTATCATCCTGCTCCAAGCCAGAGAAACCAAGGAATGACCTGCCCACAAGCCACATGAAAAGCACAAGCATATTCCTCATCATAGAGACAAAGAGAGAAACAGACAGGTGTTGCTTCATGGTGGGCCTTTAGGAAGGTCTCTTCTTGGTTTATCTGACTTAGAGCAGGAAGATAAGACTCTGCCTACAGTCCCGCCACAGAGCACGGGCATCTCATTAACCGAAAACCTCTAACAACGATTACACAAGAACCACAAGACAAATTTCTTCACCCCAGGTATCATTTTAACACTGAAAACGTGACAATGCCTGTAGTTTACTTAGCAAAATCCTGCTGACAGGTTCACTTTAAGCAGCCTCCTACCTTCTTAAACAGCTTCTTACTATACAGACTCCCAGCCCTGCATATGTAGTATTGTACAGCGCAAACTCCCATTAGAGTTGTGGATATACTGTATATTGGCAGTTTCAAAAGTTTATATACAGGTGGTGGATGTATAGATGCTGCAAAGAAAAATCTACTTAAAGGGGTTAACCTAAGAAGATATGGAGGAGTGGAGCCGGACTGACCAGAGGAATGCATGTTCCTTCGCAATGCCTGACAGGACTGCTGCTCTGACAGGACCTCTGTCTTGTACTTCACCAGTCCCGTCCTGAAATTTCGGATAGTGTGTGATTGATGTAAACTGCCATCATAGAATCCTGATAGCGGGCAGTAGATAAACAATACCTTTTTGCTAAATGAAGGTATATAGAAAAATACTTAATATTTAAATGTGTATTATTTATTTTATTCATTTATTTTAGCACATTTTTCGGAGAACCTTTTTAACCCCTTCATGACCCAGCCTATTTTGACCTTAAAGACCTTGCCGTTTTTTGCAATTCTGACCAGTGTCCCTTTATGAGGTAATAACTCAGGAACGCTTCAACGGATCCTAGCGGTTCTGAGATTGTTTTTTTCATGACATATTGGGCTTCATGTTAGTGGTAAATTTAGGTCAATAAATTCTGCGTTTATTTGTGATAAAAACGGAAATTTGGCGAAAATTTTGAAAATTTCGCAATTTTCACATTTTGAATTTTTATTCTGTTAAACCAGAGAGATATGTGACACAAAATAGTTAATAAATAACATTTCCCACATGTTTACTTTACATCAGCACAATTTTGGAAACAAAATTTTTTTTTGTTAGGAAGTTATAAGGGTTAAAATTTGACCAGCGATTTGTCATTTTTACAACGAAATTTACAAAACCATTTTTTTTAGGGACCACCTCACATTTGAAGTCAGTTTGAGGGGTCTATATGGCTGAAAATACCCAAAAGTGACACCATTCTAAAAACTGCACCCCTCAAGGTACTCAAAACCACATTCAAGAAGTTTATTAACCCTTCAGGTGCTTCACAGCAGCAGAAGCAACATGGAAGGAAAAAATGAACATTTAACTTTTTAGTCACAAAAATTATCTTTTAGCAACAATTTTTTTATTTTCCCAATGGTAAAAGGAGAAACTGAGCCACGAAAGTTGTTGTCCAATTTGTCCTGAGTACGCTGATACCTCATATGTGGGGGTAAACCACTGTTTGGGCGCACGGCAGGGCTTGGAAGGGAAGGAGCGCCATTTGACTTTTTGAATCAAATATTGGCTCCACTCTTTAGCGGACACCATGTCACGTTTGGAGAGCCCCCGTGTGCCTAAAAATTGGAGCTCCCCCACAAGTGACCCCATTTTGGAAACTAGACGCCCCAAGGAACTTATCTAGATGCATAGTGAGCACTTTGAACCCCCAGGTGCTTCACAAATTAATCCGTAAAAATGAAAAAGTACTTTTTTTTCACAAAAAAATTCTTTTAGCCTCAATTTTTTCATTTTCACATGGGCAACAGGATAAAATGGATCCTAAAATGTGTTGGGCAATTTCTCCTGAGTACACCAATACCTCACATGTGGGGGTAAACCACTGTTTGGGCACATGGTAAGGCTCGGAAGGGAAGGAGCGCCATTTGACTTTTTGAATGAAAAATTATTTCCATCGTTAGCGGACACCATGTCGCGTTTGGAGAGCTCCTGTGTGCCTAAACATTGGCGCTCCACCACAAGTGACCCCATTTTGGAAACTAGACCCCCCAAGGAACTTATTTAGATGCCTAGTGAGCACTTTAAACCCTCAGGTGCTTCACAAATTGATCTGTAAAAATGAAAAAGTACTTTTTTTTCACAAAAAAATTCTTTTCGCCTCAATTTTTTCATTTTCACATGGGCAGTAGGGTAAAATGGATCATAAAATTTGTTGGGCAATTTCTCCCGAGTATGTCGATACCTCATATGTGGGGGTAAACCACTGTTTGGGCACTCGGCAGGGCTCGGAAGGGAAGGCGCGCCATTTGACTTTTTGAATGGAAAATTAGCTCCAATTGTTAGCGGACACCATGTCGCGTTTGGAGAGCCCCTGTGTGCCTAAACATTGGAGCTCCCCCACAAGTGACCCCATTTTGGAAACTAGACCCCCCAAGGAACTTATCTAAATGCATATTGAGCACTTTAAACCCCCAGGTGCTTCACAGAAGTTTATAACGCAGAGCCATGAAAATAAAAAATAATTTTTCTTTCCTCAAAAATGATTTTTTAGCCTGGAATTTCCTATTTTGCCAAGGATAATAGGAGAAATTGGACCCCAAATATTGTTGTCCTGTTTGTCCTGAGTACGCAGATACCCAATATGTGGGGGTAAACCACTGTTTGGGCGCACGGCAGGGCTCGGAAGGGATGGCACGCCATTTGGCTTTTTAAATGGAAAATTAGCTCCAATCATTAGCGGACACCATGTCACGTTTGGAGAGCCCCTGTGTGCCTAAACATTGGAGATCCCCCAGAAATGACACCATTTTGGAAACTAGACCCCCAAAGGAACTAATCTAGATGTGTGGTGAGGACTTTGAACCCCCAAGTGCTTCACAGAAGTTTATAACGCAGAGCCATGAAAAAAAAAAAAAATTATTTTCTCAAAAATGATCTTTTAGCCTGCAATTTTTTATTTTCCCAAGGGTAACAGGAGAAATTTGACCCCAAAAGTTGTTGTCCAGTTTCTCCTGAGTACGATGATACCCCATATGTGGGGGTAAATCACTGTTTGGGCACATGCCTGGGCTCGGAAGTGAAGTAGTGACGTTTTGAAATGCAGACTTTGATGGAATGCTCTGTGGGCGTCACGTTGCGTTTGCAGAGCCCCTGATGTGGCTTAACAGTAGAAACCCCCCACAAGTGACCCCATTTTGGAAACTAGACCCCCAAAGGAACTTATCTAGATGTGTGGTGAGCACTTTGAACCCCCAAGTGCTTCATAGAAGTTTATAATGCAGAGCCGTGAAAATAATAAATACGTTTTCTTTCCTCAAAAATAATTATTTAGCCCAGAATTTTTTATTTTCCCAAGGGTTACAGAAGAAACTGGACCCCAAAAGTTGTTGTCCAGTTTCTCCTGAGTACGCTGATACCCCATATGTGGGGGTAAACCACTGTTTGGGCACATGCCGAGGCTCGGAAGTGAAGTAGTGACGTTTTGAAATGCAGACTTTGATGGAATGCTCTGTGGGCGTCACATTGCGTTTGCAGAGCCCCTGATGTGGCTTAACAGTAGAAACCCCCCACAAGTGACCGCATTTTGGAAACTAGACCCCGAAAGGAACTTATCTAGATGTGTGGTGAGCACTTTGAACCCCCAAGTGCTTCATAGAAGTTTATAATGCAGAGCCGTGAAAATAATAAATACGTTTTCTTTCCTCAAAAATAATTATTTAGCCCAGAATTTTTTAATTTTCCCAAGGGTAACAGGAGAAATTTGACCCCAATATTTGTTGTCCAGTTTCTCCTGAGTACGGTGATACCCCATATGTGGGGGTAAACTACTGTTTGGGCACATGCCGGGGCTTGGAATTGAAGTAGTGACGTTTTGAAATGCAGACTTTGATGGAATGCTCTGCGGGCGTCACGTTGCGTTTGCAGAGCCCCTGATGTGGCTAAACAGTAGAAACCCCCCACAAGTGACCCCATTTTGGAAACTAGACCCCGAAAGGAACTTATCTAGATGTGTGGTGAGCACTTTGAACCCCCAAGTGCTTCATAGAAGTTTATAATGCAGAGCCGTGAAAATAAAAAATCATTTTTCTTTCCTCAAAAATTATGTTTTAGCAAGCATTTTTTTTGATTCACAAGGGTAACAGGAGAAATTGGACCCCAGTAATTGTTGCGCAGTTTGTCCTGAGTATGCTGGTACCCCATATGTGGGGGCAAACCACTGTTTGGGCACACGTCAGGGCTCGGAAGTGAGGGAGCACCATTTGACTTTTTGAATACGAGATTGGCTGGAATCAATGGTGGCGCCATGTTGCGTTTGGAGACCCCTGATGTGCCTAAACAGTGGTAACCCCTCAATTCTACCTCCAACACTAACCCCAACACACCCCTAACCCTAATCCCAACTGTAGCCATAACCCTAAACACACCCCTAACCACAACACTAACCCCAACACACCCCTAACCCTAACCACAACCCTAATTCCAACCCTAACCCTAAGGCTATGTGCCCACGTTGCGGATTCGTGTGAGATATTTTCGCACCATTTTTGAAAAATCCGCGGGTAAAAGGCACTGGGTTTTACCTGCGGATTTTCCGCGGATTTCCAGTGTTTTTTGTGCGGATTTCACCTGCGGATTCCTATTGAGGAACAGGTGTAAAACGCTGCGGAATCCGCACAAAGAATTGACATGCTGCGGAAAATACAACGCAGCGTTTCCGCGTGGTATTTTCCGCACCATGGGCACAGCGGATTTGGTTTTTCATATGTTTACATGGTACTGTAAACCTGATTGAACACTGCTGCGGATCCGCAGCCAAATCCGCACCGTGTGCACATAGCCTAATTCTAAAGGTATGTGCACACGCTGCGGAAAACGCTGCGGATCCGCAGCAGTTTCCCATGAGTTTACAGTTCAATGTAAACCTACGGAAACAAAAATCGCTGTGCCCATGCTGCGGAAAAACTGCACGGAAACGCAGCGGTTTACATTCCGCAGCATGTCACTTCTTTGTGCGGATTCCGCAGCGGTTTTACAACTGCTCAAATAGAAAATCGCAGTTGTAAAACCGCAGTGAAATGCGCAGAAAAACCGCGGTAAATCCGCCATAAATCCGCAGCGGTTTAGCACTGCGGATTTATCAAATCCGCAGCGGAAAAATCCGCAGAGGACCAGAATACGTGTGCACATACCGAAACCCTAACCCTAGCCCTAACCCTAACCCTACCCCTAGCCCTAACCCTAACCCTACCCCTAACCCTACCCCTACCCCTACCCCTACCCCTAGCCCTAACCCTAACCCTACCCCTAACCCTACCCCTAACCCTAACCCTAGCCCTAACCCTACCCCTAACCCTACCCCTACCCCTAACCCTAACCCTATTCTAACATTAGTGAAAAAAAAAAATGTCTTTATTTTTTTATTGTCCCTACCTATGGGGGTGACAAAGGGGGGGGTCATTTATTATTTTTTTTATTTTGATCACTGAGATATAATCTATCTCAGTGATCAAAATGCACTTTGGAACGAATCTGCCGGCTGGCAGATTCGGCGGGCGCACTGCGCATGCGCCCGCCATTTTGGAAGATGGCGGCGCCCAGGGAGAAGACGGACGGGACCCCGGCTGGATCGGTAAGTATGATGGGGTGGGGGGGACCACGGGGGGGGATCGGAGCACGGGGGGGAATCGGAGTGCGGGAGGGGTGGAACGGAGCACGGGGGGCGTGGAACGGAGCACGGGGGGGCTGGAATGGAGCACGGGGGGGTGGAACGGAGCACCGGGGGGGTGGATCGGAGTGCAGGGGGGGTGATTGGAGCACGGGGGGGTGATTGGAGCACGGGGGGAGCGGACAAGAGCACGGGGGGGAGCGGAGCACTGGACGGAGGGGAGCCGGAGCTGTGTACCGGACAGATCGGAGGTCCGGGGGGGCGATCGGTGGGGTGGGGTGGGGGCACACTAGTATTTCCAGCCATGGCCGATGATATTTCAGCATCGGCCATGGCTGGATTGTAATATTTCACCCGTTATAATAGGTGAAATATTACAAATCGCTCTGATTGGCAGTTTCACTTTCAACAGCCAATCAGAGCGATCGTAGCCACGAGGGGGTGAAGCCACCCCCCCTGGGCTAAACTACCACTCCCCCTGTCCCTGCAGATCGGGTGAAATGGGAGTTAACCCTTTCACCCGGCCTGCAGGGACGCCATCTTTCCATGACGCCACATAGGCGTCATGGGTCGGAATGGCACCGACTTTCATGACGCCTACGTGGCGTCAAAGGTCGGGAAGGGGTTAAGAAGCTAAATCGGGGCCAGCTTTGCTAACCAGAAACCTTGGTAAATTGCAAGCAATTGAAATATTATGGGAATTATTAGTATAATTACTAGGTGGAACTTCTTTATGGCTGGTCCAGCCACAACTAAGGGAAAAGCTAAACTCTTATTGGGTAAATATGTGCAGAAAATGGACATAACAAATAAAAAAAAAAGAAAATAAAGTATTTTTACCAGGTTGAAGGCTGTTCACCAATGCTTCGTGACTGCTATACGAGATCTTAGTAGCATTACCAATTATCAAACTATTTGTTGTTAAGACGTCAAATCTGCAGAAGATATCTTCACCACACAGGTTTTTGGCTTCTTCAGTCAGAGTAACATTTTTACTTTCATCAACTTCAAATGTGGGAACAAAATCTGGGTCATGTTTTAGTTTATAGCTGCTGATAAGTTCTAGAGAGTCGTACTGAAAAAGTGAGCTTGCTTCTGTCACAGCCCCTGGAGGAGAGAGATGACACATAGCGACATTTTATTTTGGTATGCTATTTCAGTTTAACCATTTAAAGACCAAGGCCTTGCAAAGGATTGGCTTCCGCAGCAAAATGTTACCTATATAATAATACATTCAACAAACGAATATATCAGGTTTTAATGCACACACATGGAATATTAATGTAGCTCACACCCCGAACAGGGATCTCTTCGTTTTTTAAGTTGAATTTTAAAAAAAGGCAAAAATGCAAATAGCCTTCTGTTTTTCCTTTTGTAATTTAACCTATCTAACAAAATAAACTTTTTACTTAGACAGGTTGTCCATCCTAAAATGAAAAATGTCTGTGTCACTCTGTGTGACTGCAGACCTATGGATCCCCCCAGGGCCAGCACTGTGCGCTGCGACGATTCATAGTTCCATAAGTTGAAAAAAGACCTAGGTCCACCAAGTTCAACCTTTCTCCACCAATTGCACATTTTGTCACTAAATTAACTATAACCCACAATTTTTTATGCATATTGAGGAAATCATCTAGCCCCTTTTTAAAATCGGTATAGTTTCTGCCATTACTACCTCTTGTGGTAGGGTATTCCACATTCTGACTGCTCTAACTGTAAAGAACCATTTCCTATTTAGCTGCCTTTTTTCACCCCTAATGAGTGCCCCCTGGTCCTTAGTATGAACCTTGGAAGGAATAAGTCATGTGCCACTCCTTTGTACTGACCATACATATATTTATACATGCAAATACTAGATAAACAAATCACAATGGAGCTATTCACACTGTGCCTGTAACCAAAGCAGCAGGCAGTCTGGCAGATGTGGTGTGTAAAACTGCCTTGAAAACAATAAATGAATGAACGGTGAAAGAAAGATTGCTGCGCTAGGAGGCACTTACAGGTACATGTGTTATCCTGTGGGGGATGGTCAGGCTTGCATAGTTGTTTGCTGCACAATGTCCGAGTGTGTCAGATGAAGGAGCGTCCTCCCAGAGCTGCAGCACCCTGTGGAGATGCTGATGGTCAAAGCGGTTGGCCTTGGCCGATGGCGCCGCTGTAGGAGTAGCATGGTGAATGGGAGGCGTGGCTAAATGGTGATGTCACCTGTCGGTGGATGACGGATGTGTGTGGGGGCCAATCCTGACGCGTTTCGAAGGAGCCGTCCCTCTTTCTCCAGGTATGGCTCCTACAATGCTGTTGTTCATTTATATGTGTGCACGCCTCTCCTGCTGCTCAATCTAACTGCAACTGACACATTGTGTTGCAGTTGCATAGGACAAGTCTTAACAATTGTATAAATGAGGCCTGTTGGGGCAGCACGGTGGCTCAGTGGTTATAAGTGCTGCTATAGAGCACTGAGATCCTGAGTTCTAATCCCACCAAGAACAACATCTACAAGGAATTTGTATGATCCCTCTGCTTGCTTGGGTTTCCTCCAGGTACTCTGGTTTTCCCCCACACTCTAAAGACATACTGATAGGGAATCTAGATTATGAGCCCCAATGGGGACAGAAAACAAAAACAAAGGATTTGCAAGTTCTTGACAGTTATTATTTTTTGTAAGATGGTGGCAGACTCAACTTCAACCCTTTTTCAAAATATATGTTGTGGCAATGTTAATATTCACAAAATAGATCAAACTGGACCTAATATTAAACAGGCCAGGTTTTGTCACCCAGTGCAGATAATGGCTGTTTTTACTTTACTACCTTTCCACGACCAATTGTTCAATTCTTTTATTGTTAGGTAATAATGTAATTCCTCTCAAGAGGTAACTGCATCAGTTCTTATTCTTGTAATGTAATAAATCAATGGGATCGGTGATATCTGCAATCCCCTCTCTCTAACAGCCCCATGGTTTGCCTTAATGGAGTATACAGTGTTCATCAAAATTGAGTACATCTCTTGTGAAAAGAAAGATTTTAATCAAGATCTCACTGAACACAAGAATAATTTCCAAAATTTTGAGAAGACTGAATTGCATAAAACATTTTTAACTCATAACATGAAAGTAAGTTTAATAAAATACCCTTCATTCAAAAGATTGAGCTTTACCCAAATTAGATGATGAAAAATGAATATGCTCCACAGTAAAAACTACTACATTAAGTATTTTGTATGAACTCCATGATTTTTAAAGAATGGGCATGGAATGAACAACATAATGCCACATTTATTTATTTAATCAAATAATAGTGACTATGACATATACTAAAATACTATGACTATTTATTAAACCTCCAAAATGAATAAAAACTCAAAATGCACTGTTCCAAATTATTAGGCACAGCAGAATTTCTAAACATTTGATATGTTTTAAAGAACTGAAAATGCTCATTTGTGGAATTTGCCGCATTAGGAGGTCACATTCACTGAACAAAAAAGCTATTTAACTCCAAAACCTCCTAACAGGCCAAGTTACATGTTAACATAGGAACCCTTCTTTGATATCACCTTCACAATTCTTGCATCCATTGAACTTGTGAGTTTTTGTAGAGTTTCTGCTTGTATTTCTTTGCATGAAGTTAGAAGAGCCTCCCAGAGCTGCTGTTTTGATGTGAACTGCCTCCCACCCACATAGATCTTTTGCTTGATGATACTCCAAAATTTCTCTATAGGGTTGAGGTCAAGGGAAGATGGTGGCCACACCATGAGTTTATCGCCTAATATGCCCATAGCAGCCAATGACTCAGAGGTATTATTTGCAGCATGAGATGGTGCATTGTCATGCATGAAGATGATTTTGTTCCTGAAGGCACGTTTCTGCTTTTTATACCATGGAAGAAAGTTGTCAGCCAGAAACTCCATATACTTTGCAGAGGTCATTTTCACACCCTCAGGAACCTTAAAGGGCCCTACCAGCTGTTTCCCCATGATTCCGGCCCAAAACATGACTCATACACCTCTTTGCTGACGTCACAGCCTTGTTGGGACATGGTGGCCTTCCATCAACTATCCACTACTCCATCCATCTGGACCATCCAGGGTTGTTCGACACTCATCAGTAAACAAGACTGTTTGAAAATTAGTCTTCAAGTATGTCTGGGCCCACTGCAACCGTTTCTGCTTGTGAACACTGTTTAGGGGTGGCCAAATAGTAGGTTTGTGAACTACCGCAAGCCTTTGAAGGGTCCTACACCTTGAGGTTTGAGGGACTCCAGAGGCACCAGCAGGTTCAAATATCTGTTTGTTGGTTTGTAATGGCTTTTTAACACCTGGTCTCGTAATCCGATGAACTTGCCTGGCAGAAACTTTCCTCATTATGCCTCTATCAGCACTAACACGTTTGTGCTCAGAATCAGTCACAAATCTCTTAACAGTACGATGATCACGCTTAAGTTTTTGGGAAATATCTAATGTTTTCATCCCTTGAACAAGGCATTGCACTATTTGATGCTTTTCGGCAGCAGAGAGATCCTTTTTCTTTCTTTCCCATGTTACTTGAAAACTGTGGCCTGCTTAATAATATGGAACATCATTATTAAGTAGTTTTCCTTTAATTAGAATCACCTGGAAAACGAATTATCACATGTGTTTAAGATTGATTTCAGTGATCCATTGAGCCCTGAGTCACAATACCATGCATGATTTTAAAAACAAAACAATAAAATTTTTATTACACTTAAATCCAATTTGCATAATAATTTGGAACACGGTGAATAACGGTGAAAATTTCCAGAGTTTAAGTCACCAGAAAATGATTTGTGCAGTCAGGGAATTGAAGCTCCAAGGCCTGTAGGATTGTGAATTCTGTTGTGGACTAGAACATAGTCAAGACTTTAGGACTAATGCAGGTAATAATTTATGTAGAAATTTGGGCATGCAGTGTCATGTATCAGTCCATGCTCATTTACAGGGAAGCCATGCCAAAAACACTTCTGGAGCGTTTAAACTCTGTTAATTTTCCCCATTGTATCCCTCATAAACTCGTAAAGGAACTTCGGGGTGCTTCATGAAATAAAAATATAGTTTTTACTGCTATTGTCATGTAATTTAGACATTTTTTCTATTGGTCAACTGTGGCTTTCTGACTGCACTATAGAGCTGATCTGACAAGACCTAGCAGCTCTTCAGGTTCCCAGGACCTCCCAATAAGGTGACGGCTAGGACTACAGCAGGAGTTGCAAATTCCGCTTCCTGTAGTACATACACTGAGCTCCAAAAGGCAGAGAGCTAGTAACAAACATCATATATGTGATACTATTTTTACAATACTTCTGTAATATTAATATTTCCATACTTGTTGCAATATTTGTGCCAATAAAAATTGGTCAAATCTATGTGTTTCTGTCCATACTTACAATCGGCACCGAAGTTGAAAATTTCTTGTGGGGTAGCAGAACTTGGCAATTGTGTTCCATTTCTCATAGTAAAGTCATCTTCGCGATCATTGTTCATGACTCCGAGAAGCCCCTCGGTTTTGTTTTGGAATAATTCAGGGAGAAGAACAGAAACACTCAGAAATCCACTTATGGCTCTTACTTCCACCCCAGCTCCACTTGGAAACATCACCGTAACATTTGAGTTAATTGGAGAAAATATGAAAACTCCTGGAACAATTAAACATGAATTATTTTTATTAAACGTCCAATAAACTATTTAAGCAATTAAACATTCCTAGTGTTGCTATTTAATTACCTTACTATTTTCCCCACCTTATTTTTATATCTTGTACTTGAATCTCATACTATCCATACATAACATTAGATCAGCTAAGACTGACCATTATAACAGTACCGCACAGAACTAAGCTAAAGAGGTAATTATGCAGTATCATGTAAAGTCATCTGCAAGATCAATAATCAATAGGCTTATTTTCAACCATGATTCCTTGTATACGCCAACATTTGCAATTCTGATTCTTCCCTGGTTGGTAGTGTTCTCACTCCTAACTAAAATCTCAATTTTTTGCATCTGACATTAATATCCTATTACCGGTAAATGCTTATGCATGCGACTTTACTATGATGACATTTAAGTTCTGGGTTGCATGTTGTAGTCTATGAGAAGACAATGTACCCCCATGTACCTCCAATTATAGTATGAATCTAATATCTTTTAATGAAATATGTTGGTGTTATGGTAACAGAAGTATAGTGTTGGTGGTAGGTAACAGAAGTATAGGTCTACAGAAGCAAATAAATAAATGTAGAGATATTCTGAACTAAAAAATATTGTTTCTTGGAGAAAAAAAAAATTCTCATTAAAACGCCATACACAAGCATCATTGCATAAAGCACAACGCCGTCACTATACATGCACATTGTTCTACAATACAGGAGTTCTCACAGTCATTGACTTACCTTTCATATCCATCCAACTCTGCTCTTTAAAGCTAAGGACCTCTCCTTTCAATAGAGTTTCTAGTTCATCTTGTGTTTGGTTTTTCAACCGCACCTCCACGATATCAGAGCCTTCTTCCTTCATGGCCACTGAAGAAATGCTGGCCACCTTTACCTTGTCAGATGATGAGCGCTGGGCTCTCTCACGAAATGTTGCAATCACTTTTTCTTTTATGCCTTTAAAACGAAGCAAAACCAAAATTAAAAGCTCAGATGTCTATATTTAAAAAAAAATTGAGGAAATGTCAGAGGAATAGTTCCCACCTAGTTTACAATCACACAATACTGAACAAGGTACTGAACGCTGTTTCCAGATTGCTGAGGGTCAATAGGGAAAACGTCACAGTATATTTGCTGAATTTTTGTCCATAGTGTTTCCTTTCCACTTCACTTGTTTTTTTGTGTTTGTGTTTTTTTTCAAGACTACAGCAACCACAATTTTTTTCTACAAATTTTTAAAAGCATGTGTTAATGTTTATTGCTTTTTTGTCATTTTTTTGGCATTCTTTCACAAAAATCATAGGAATCTGAGAAGCACATATTTTATTAACCACATGACTGGTAATGGTAAAAACACAGCTAGATAACACCACCAAAACATATTTGGACAGATCTACTAGCTAGAATTTGCCACAATTTTGTCTTAGGGCCACTGCAGACAAGTGAATTTTTGCCATCTGAGAAAATTTGATCAATTATGCTAATTCCACTCTGATCAAACTTTGATCAGCGTGTTGTTATAGTGTGCTCCTATTCTCACTGTTGAGAAGATGGAGAAAAAATGTCTCCATTTTCTCCATTGTTTCACTCTGTGGAATAAGACTGCACTCAGATTTCATCATAATGAAGTCTGATGGTTTGCATGTACTCATTGACTTGCATTGTTAATCGCGATCCACCCACGGCTGTTAGAGGCACATGTCAGCTGTTTATATCAAGGGAGAGACACGACATGCCCAGTACATGTATGGCGCATGTCGTGAGGGGGTTAAAGCGGACCATCAAAATTTGGAGCATTTTCTGTCAGCAGGAAGGCCACTCTATGGTCACTCTTCTTCACTTTTTTCATTTCACTCTCACCTACCAGCTAACTAAAAAAAAAAACACACGTTGGATGTCCTTTCCTGGTTCATCAATCCAAGTGATGCCTCTGGAGATACACCCTCACATGTAATTGAACCATAATATATTTTTCTATTTTTCCATCTATTAAAAAGAACTTCTGTCAAAGTTTTCATCTTTTTAATATATTGCAATCATCATATTGTATAGCAGTGTGCACTTATAATTGCTCATTTTGCCCTTCTTCCACGAAGTCTCTGTTTCTACATAGAGTTTAAAAACATTGAGCTAATCTGTTTTTGATTGCATGATGTCATAGACCTATTAGAAAAAAAAGGATTAACTGGGTAGAAGGAACAATTGTAAAAATGAGCAATTGTAAATACATAACGCCATATATTATGATGACTGAAATATATTAAGCGGATAAAATTTTTTATGGGAGTGCTTCTTTAAAGAGGTTGTCCACTACTTTTATGTTGATGCCCTATCCTATGATCAGCAGGCATGCAGCACTTGGCACCTCCGCCGATCAGCTGTTATTCGATGTCAGTGGCGGCGGCCGCCAGCCACAAGTACTTACTTGCAGAACTTAGCCGTTTACTTGTAATAGCCACCACGGGGCACTACACATCCGCTCCTATTCAGTTCAATAGGCGGCAAATGTGCAGTAACAAACCACAGCCACTGCAAGTAGACGGCCAAGCTCAGCTAGTAATTTCTTCCGGCCGGCAGTCACTGCCACCGGCACTGATAACAGTTGATCGGCGGGTTGCTGAGTCCCGGACCCTGGTCGATCAGACATTGATTCATTATCCTAAGAATAGTACATCAGTGTAAAAGTAGTGGACAACCTCTTTAAAGAAGCACTCCCATAAAAGTTTTTATCCGCTTAATATATTGCAGTAGTGGCAATTTCTTTAATTCACCAACTAACGATCATATGCGCATCTCAAAGGCCCTTCATCAAAAGTAGCTAACTTGGGCTGATTTTTTTCTCTCCTGGCCACCAAAAATGAAGCAAACTGAAAATCACCTTTCCTTTTTCTACTGTTGACCTCTTTGGCCTCTTTTCCTCAGTGTGGGCTATTTATATACTCACTAGATGGCAGCCCGATTCTAAAGAATCGGGAGTCTAGAATCCATATATACTTTATTTATTCAAATGTAAGAATAATACAATTAATAAATAATAGTAAGAAAGAACAAAAAATGGCTGCACTCACCAGCTCTTGACAATTCTTGTTATTTAAGGTACAGTTACACAGGATCCATGAACATGCTTATGAGGGGAGGGATGAAAGACATCAGACGACAACTTTGCGTGTTGTGGCAAATGCCACAACAACGGTTCTTTGCTTAAGAACAATGTCAGGTAGTAGGAAAATAGCCAGTTAATAATAGGCAATAGTTCTTTGCAGGAATGCAGATATTAATAAATAGGCAGTTTATATTGCAGAGAAATTGCTGGGCAATAATGGACAATGTCCTTATGTGGCAAATAATAGAGCAATATACCCAATGTGGCAAAGAAGAGGTTAATAAACGGCAGTCTCTCAGTATAACAGTCAGTGAATAATAGGCAGTATATGGAGAAAACACCAAACAAAAGTTCAAAATTGGTGTGAAAATGTCACTGAACCACTTCACAACTAAATATATATAGTTTTGGTAAATGGTATTATCATTTTTTTGACAAAATTCGGCAGGAGCTTGAAGAGCAACGTCACTGGGCCCGCCTCCACGCAGTAGAAACTTGCTGTGAGGTAAAAATTCAAAAATCACACTAAAATGGCGGGCGGAGTGTGTCACAGTACGGCACGTTTCTGATTGGTCGCTCGCAGCAGGCGGCAACCAATCAGACACTGGACACTGTTGACGTCACTTATCTCCGGACATTAGCTCCGGACATTAGCTCCGGACATTAGCTCCGGACAAAGCCACGGAAGTTGGCACAAATTGCAGGAAGTAGTATTCTAGGCAATTATATATTAGATGACAAGTGCCCCTTGATCCTCTACAGACCCTTTCTATTTCACCACCACTGCATCAAAGTTTCCTGCATATTATGTAATTATTGTGCTCAACACACAAAAGATCTGAAGTTCCAGATCAAGAAAATACAATTTTTGATCTAAAAGTCAAAAATGGTTGCATTAAAAGCAAAAATAAAAGTTACTCTGTAATTAAGCCATAAAGGACTTATTACACTTATAATTGCATTTTGAGTGGAAATCTTCTTGAATTTGTAGATAAACCAAAGGAGAGACAAAATTACAAATGAAAGTGTAAAGTGCATTTACAATAGAGGGGTTGTCTGGGACTTTTACATTAATGGTCTATCTTTAGGCTACATTCATATGTCCAGTATGTGGTCAGTATTTTACATCAGTATTTGTAAGCCAAAACCAGGAGTGGGTGATAAATACAGAAGTGGTGATGCGTTTCTATTATACTTTTCCTCTGATTGTTCCACTCCTGGTTTTGGCTTACAAATACTGAGGTAAAATACTGAACAAATACTGGACATGAGAACGTGGCCTTAGGATATCATTATCTGATCGGTAGGGATGTGACACCTGGCTTTCCCGCTGATCAGCTGTTCCCAGTGCCAGCAGTGAAATGAAGTGCTAAGTTGTAGAGGTTCAAAGCACAACTGCATAGTGGCTGCAGTTGGGTACTTACAAGTCTCAGACAACTCCTTTAAATTATGAAAAAAAAGTCATGAACACACCTACGGGCCTAGGAGGTTTCATTTCCTTTAGTATTTCTCCTCCTACATGTCATAAATAGAAAATTGAATGAAGTCATTGCAGCGGTCTTAACAGCAGAGAATTTACATTCTTTTTTATGATTTTTCATGATCGTGAATTGTGTTGTGATAACAGTCCGTGTGCAATACTGCGCAGTACAGCAAGTTAGCGACATGTTCACAGCCACTGCTACAAGGACGATGACTGTGTGAATTCACAGCCAGAAGGGTCGGATTGGCCTTCTGACAATTCAGACAGTTGGGCCAGTCCAGTAGTGGGCTTTGTGTCTCCACACGTTTAAAGCACCCTCAGCCTCAGGAGATAAGGTATTAGTTTATGTTCATAGGAGTTGGAATCCCACTAATTGAGGTTAGATTCACACAAGTGTAGTCCCACTGAAAAAAATATAAAATTTATAATTTATTTATATTCAATATTAAAGAAGCACTCCTCTTCCTCCCATTACAATGTGTATCCTCTTAATATATTGCAACCATCATATTATATCACACTGTATACTTACAATTGCTCATTTTGCATTTCTTCCCAGCTAATTCTTCTGTTTTCCATTAGGTCTGTGACATCACGTGATTAAAAACTGACTAGCCGAATCATTTTTAGCTCTATGTAAAAACAAGAGGTAAATTTCCCCTGTATGAGTCATAAGTCACTGACAAAGTCCCTGGCAGAGAGGAGGAGGGAGCAGCTGGGTCAGGAGTTGAAAAGGAGAATGTTAAATACAGGGAAAAGAGACTTCCTGTTTCTACATAGGGCAGAAAAAAACAGAATAATTTACTTGGTAGAAGTACAAAATGAGCAATTGTAAGTACACCATGCTGTATAATATGATGATTGCAATATATTAACCCTTTCCCGACCTTGGACATACTCAGTACGTCTTGGTCGGCTATTACTAACCGACCGAAAAAAGTAGACGTTTGGTATCATGGCATCTAGAACGACCTACCCCACAAGACTGTCCCACTAGTTAACCCCTTCAGTTAAACGTAGCATAGCTTCGGTTGGGTTCCTCAGAGTGCAGTGAGTGTATTAATATACTCACCTACCATTGCTCTCTCCAGCATTCAGTGCCGTTCTTCTCCTCTTCTCAGTGACGTCACCGCTTTGCAGACTCTCTGTGTCACACTGCACTGTGTGTGAACCAAAATTGGCTTTTATAATGTAAGTCTGTAGAGCATTAGAAGGAGGCCCCATAGGCTGACATTGTAAAAGTGACTTCTGACTGAGTCTTAGAGCATAAAGTGGCCCGGAGAGTGTGAAGAGCAGCGATGTCACTGGGAATCGAAGCAAAACGGTGCTGAACACCGGAGAAGGTGGCAGTAGAAGAGTATATTACAACATTCACTATGTGTCATACATATACAGTATACATAGATTTAGCAAACAAAATCTTGGTGAGAGTGCTTCTTTAATATGTATACATTGTATTAACCTTTTCACATTAAGCAAAAATTCTAAAATTGATTTATTTAAAAGTTTGCACAAATACTATAGTTTAAATATTGAAAGCAACTAAAGCATGACAATATTCTTACTCTATCCACTCCCTTCTTTTCCTTTGAATTTATTATTCATTTATTTTTTGCAAAGTTACAATGGGAGGCAATATTTCAGCAATAAAAAGGCACAATGAGGGGCATTACTATAATGAATAATAATGGGGGTGTAACGGGGTCTACCAAGCTGGGGTACCTCTTTCAGTACCACCCTGTGTTTCAGGAGCTCCACTCTGCTTTGGCTGGAGTCTGAATGAAGGACGCTGGCTGGAATTCCTTTGGTTACATGGGCGCATATAAAAGATAACTGCTTCTCCACATATTTCCAGTCTGACAACACTTTACTCACAGGACACAGAATATATCACACAGATACAGAGGGCAGGCCAATAGAAAAGCGGCAGGCCAGTGTGAAGAGCAGAACAAAAATGATTACCTCAATGAACAAAAATAAAAAAAAAGAATTTGTGATAAACATTGACCTGTCCATTCAAGGACATTTTAGCTATAGTATGAAATCCTGTTTTTCTTGTCTGTGGAATTGCCTTTGTACTGTTTGTTGTGAAACTGCCGCCCACGAAACTGTTTTCTTTTCTTTTCTTTCTTTCTTTCCTGTTTTGTCTCTTTGTTTAAACATGCAAAACTTGTATAACCACTAAACCTACTGAAACAACTATATAAAGAAGGGATAGCACCTTGAAGGCAGGCGTGCTTCAGAGACTTCCCAGTGATACACTATACAAGACGTGTCTTGTGTATTATTTCTGGTGATTCCCCACTTCCAAAGGCTGCTCCGACTGAGTGTGATCCCGACATTTCCTGGCGCCTGAACAGGGACCCGAGGTCTGTGTATTCCTTCAAGAACACCGACAGAATACGAACGAAAAGAGAATCTGGGATAATGGACGGCAGATGAACAAAAACCTGGCCAGGTAAGAGACACTGTTAGATCTCTTATATCTGCCCTGCACTGTCCGTAAGATTTTCTGTGTCGTGTTCTTTAGCGGGTAGTTCTAGTAGAGGAGGATACCTATAGCTCGGGTTCTTGAACTATTTAGGAATTGATCACCTCACGGAGTACGGCATTGAATGAGAGTGAATGTGAATAGAAGGTGTGTGGAAGTTGGGAATAGCCCTATAAGCCGCCCAGGGGGTTGAAACAGAAGAAGTGACTGTCCCACTGGGCAACGTGGTTGCGTCCTTTCGGGGAGACCTCCGCGCCTATGTTCAATCTCTGATCCTGTCTTTGACAAAAACCTGGTGACGGATAAGTGTATGATAGTATGAGCCCAGGACAGATAAATTAGCCTGGGACAAGAATACGTTGTATGTGATAGTATAAGCCCAGGACAGATAAATTAACCTGGGACAAGATACGTTGTATGTTCTTTTTCTTTTTCTGTCTGGTTGCATTTGTGTTGTTTGCTATAGGTGTAGGAATCAGGATTTTCTTACATCAACACAGTTTAAACATCCTAGCTCCTTAGGAAGAAGGTAACAAGGTATTCTCATACCCAAACGCCACCTAGGGCAAGAAAAAGACATCCTAGCTCCTTAGGAAGAAGGTAACGAGGTATTCTCATACCCAAACGCCACCTAGGGCAAGAAAGCTCAGGATAAGAAAATGGGGAATAAGCAAACAAAGTCGGAACCAGAAGAATTAGATATCTATACTATCATAAAGGAGAGAAGTGGTGAAGATGCCACTAAGGGGCTGAAAAAGATTTTTAGTAAGTTTGGAGTTACTAGGGCAGAAGCTTTTAGTAGAAAACTATGGGAAGGAATTCAGGAAAGGAAAAAAGGCATAATCAGAGACAAGAAATGGATAGATCAGATCCAAGCATTGATTGATGTCTCTAGGGTAGCAGAAAATGAGGGATGGACATATAATCAACAGAGTAAAAAGTGGTGTATTAGACCCACAGGCTGTGGAGAAAAACAAAATGTGGAATCTAAAAATACCCCACCCCCATACCTTAACCCACATGCCCCATCTTTTCTCCAAACACCACCTCAAAGTTTAGCCGGACCAGGAGGATGGGTATGTCCGCACTGTGGACAACAAAATCCAGACTGGAGAAATGATTGCCTAGCCTGTGGTACACCTAGACATGGCGCTGTACTTGCCCCTGTTAGGGTAGTACCAAGACCCTTTAGGGAACCTGGTGCTGACGGAGTAATGGGAACTAGATATCACCAAACTCGACAATATTTCCCTTGGTCCCCCGCTGAAGGCATGTCTCTCTTGCATAACGCACCAGATCCCACCCAGTGTCCAGTTAGATTTGCACAATATATACAGCAAATTATGCAGACTCACGCTGGAGTTTGGGCAGATGGAGAAGAATTATGTAGAATGAAAATGACTCCTGGACTCTTCCAGGAGCTATTAGCAAATCTACAGGTACATAGGCCCCAAGCAGGAGATGGTGCCTTACAAACGATAGAATCAGGTACACAATTTGTAGATCACTTAATGGTTTTCATGAGGGAGAGACAGAGGCAGAGAGGAACAACGGGAGTGGTGGCTCAGAAATCTGGACAATCAGTAGACGAATATTATCTAAGTGTAGAAAATAATTTCAGAGATGAAGGCATGGATCTAACCGCTCCAGGAATGATGAGGTTAGTTACAAAAACCTTTATAGATGGATTGTCTCCAAAAGTGAAGGAAAAGCTTAAGGCCGCAACCCCTGATTGGAGAAACTTGGAAGACCCACACCTGGCTAGACAGAAAGCTGTAGGGATAGAAATGGACTTAAGAGAAAATTCTAAGCCAGTAAGAATTGCACAGGCTAATACTGGCTCTGCTAATCAAAAGTTTACTTGTCATTACTGTAAGAAGCCAGGACATTTCCAAAGGGAATGTAGGAAGAGAAAAGCAGATATAGATTCAGGAACCTTTGTACCCAAAAATAGGATAAATAACCCAGTGCCTGATCAAACAGACAGCTCAGAATGACTGAAAGTTATGCAGGTCTCTCTTCCTTCTAGAAGACCAATAATACAAGTTGAAGTTGAGGGTAAAAATGTACCTTTTCTGATAGATACGGGAGCAACATCCTCCATTTTAAATCAGGACTTTTTACCATATCCTGACAATATATCCTCAAAGGTTACATATGCAGAAGGGTATGATGGTAAAATTCAGGCGTTGCCCTTTACAAAACCTTTAAATGTGAGCTTTGGCCCTAAAACTTTTGTATCCAAATTTTTATTTGCTAAAGGTGCACCTACCTGCTTGTTGGGTACTGATGTCTTAAGTAAAATGCATGCAAACATCCATTTTAGAGAAGATGGCACAGTTATGCTGACCATCCCTGAAGATGCAGAAACTCTGGAACCATATGTTAGAATACAGGCAATGGAGGATTTTCCCGAAATTTACACTCAACAAGCAAAAATTGACTTGTCTCGGGTTCCTGACAGCCTATGGGCAAAAGGAGACACTGATGTAGGATTTTTATCAGTAGCTCCTATACTGTTAGAAACTGCCCCGGGAACCATATTACCTCAGCTTAGGCAATACCCCATCGGCGCCCAGCAAGAACAGGCGATTTCTCAACAAATTCAGGATTATGTGTTACAAGGTGTTTTGGTAGAAATCAGGTCACCCGCCAATACACCCTTATATCCTGTTAAAAAGAAAGTGTCCTCAAAAAAACTATGGTGAAATATCGCATGGTGCACGACTTACGGGAAATCAATAAGGTTTTGGCACCGGTCACCCCTGTGGTACCGAATCCTCATACCTTACTGTCTCAAATTCCCAGCACTGCTGCATATTTTACGGTAATTGACTTATCAAACGCATTTTTTTCTGTGCCACTACATAAGAACTGTTGGCATTTGTTTGCCTTTACATTCAAGGGTAAACAATTAGCATGGACAAGATTGCCACAAGGTATGGCACACTCACCAACTTTGTACTCTGAAGCAATGCAGAACGTGCTAAAAAATTTCATCCCAGAACCAGGAGTAGTCATTCTACAGTATGTAGATGACTTACTTATTTGTTGCCCTGATGAGCAGACGGCAGTTACCTCAACTGTTAATTTCTTAATTTTCCTAGCGCAAGAAGGCTGTAAAGTAAATAGACAGAAACTCCAGGCTTGTCAACAAACAGTCGTGTTTTTAGGTCACTGCATATCACAGGGCATCAGACACCTCACACCTCAACGTACGGAAGCCATACGTAACATGCTTGAACCCAGGAATCACAAACAGCTGCGTGCTTTCCTAGGTATTGTTTCACACTGTAGACAGTGGATCATACATGCAAGTCAACTCATGCAGCCTTTATATGACTGTATTGCCAACACACCATATTCACTCAGTGAAGAGGCTAAACAGTCAATTTCCTCTTTGAAAACAGCACTGGTATCAGCTCCGGCTTTGGGACTCCCAGACTACACTAAACCTTTTCAATTAATGGCAGCTGAGATATCCTCACATGCTACAGGGGTGCTCACACAAAAACATGGAAACAAACAGAGACCTGTGGCATACATATCAGCTCATCTGGACCCTGTAGCTAGAGCCGCACCTTCTTGTGTAAGAGTAGTAGCCGCAATTTCACTGTTATTAGATAAAGCTTCTGAGATTGTTCTTGATCGCCCACTTCTAGTTCAGACCACTCATGATGTACATGGCATTCTTAACCAGGTCCAACCTAAACATATTTCAATGGCCAGACACCTCCGTCTCCAATGTTCCCTACTACTGCCGCCCAACATTTCCTTTGCCAGGATTCAGACTCTTAATCTCGCGTCTTTGCTCCCTTTAGCGTCTGAGGGGGGTACCATACCTGAGGAAACTGCAACTGCACTCTCCAACTCCTTTGACCCATCAAAGTCAATGCATGATTGTGTACAATTAATGGAACAAGAGACTCAGGGCTTATGTAATGTACGTGACAAGCCACTCTGTAATGCTACATTTGAACTTTTCATAGATGGCAGTAGATATGCAGATATGAATGGACAATTTCATACAGGTTATGCGGTAGTAACTGTTATGTTTGCTAATGACAGGTGTTATGAAGGCAATCCAGAAACACAGTGTGCTTAGCGATCAGAGCGCACACAGTGATCTGACAAATACCCAAAAATACAAGAACGAGCTCTGAGACGTGGAAACTCTGTAGACTGCACACCTGATCCTATCCTAAACACAACTAAAAGCGGCTGTGGATTGCGCCTAACAACTACCTAGGCAACTCGGCACAGCCTAAGAAACTAGCTAGCCTGAAGATAGAAAAATAGGCCTGACTTGCCCCAGAGAAATTCCCCAAAGGAAAAGTCAGCCCCCCACATATAATGACTGTGAGTAAGATGAAAAGACAAAACGTAGGGATGAAATAGATTCAGCAAAGTGGGGCCCGATATTCTAGGACAGAGCGAGGACAGTAAAGCGAACTTTGCAGTCTACAAAAAACCCTAAAGCAAAACCACGCAAAGGGGGCAAAAAAAAAACACCGTGCCGAACTAACGGCACGGCGGTACACCCTTTGCGTCTCAGAGTTTCCAGCAAAACAAAAGACAAGCTGGACAGAAAAAAAGCAACAAAAAAGCAAAAAGCACTTAGCTATACAGAGCAGCAGGTCACAGGCACAATCAGGAGAAGCTCAGATCCAACACTGAAACATTGACAAGGAGCAAGGATAGCAGCATCAGGCGGAGTTAAGTAATGAAGCAGTTAACGAGCTCACCAGAACACCTGAGGGAGGAAGCTCAGAAGCTGCAGTACCACTTGTGACCACAGGAGTGAATTCAGCCACAGAATTCACAACAGTACCCCCCCCTTGAGGAGGGGTCACCGAACCCTCACCAGAGCCCCCGGGCCGACCAGGATGAGCCGCATGAAAGGCACGAACAAGATCGGAAGCATGAACATCAGAGGCAAAAACCCAGGAATTATCTTCCTGAGCATAACCCTTCCATTTAACCATAGTAACATAGTAACATAGTAACATAGTTAGTAAGGCCGAAAAAAGACATTTGTCCATCCAGTTCAGCCTATATTCCATCATAATAAATACCCAGATCTACGTCCTTCTACAGAACCTAATAATTGTATGATACAATATTGTTCTGCTCCAGGAAGACATCCAGGCCTCTCTTGAACCCCTCGACTGAGTTCGCCATCACCACCTCCTCAGGCAAGCAATTCCAGATTCTCACTGCCCTAACAGTAAAGAATCCTCTTCTATGTTGGTGGAAAAACCTTCTCTCCTCCAGACGCAAAGAATGCCCCCTTGTGCCCGTCACCTTCCTTGGTATAAACAGATCCTCAGCGAGATATTTGTATTGTCCCCTTATATACTTATACATGGTTATTAGATCGCCCCTCAGTCGTCTTTTTTCTAGACTAAATAATCCTAATTTCGCTAATCTATCTGGGTATTGTAGTTCTCCCATCCCCTTTATTAATTTTGTTGCCCTCCTTTGTACTCTCTCTAGTTCCATTATATCCTTCCTGAGCACCGGTGCCCAAAACTGGACACAGTACTCCATGTGCGGTCTAACTAGGGATTTGTACAGAGGCAGTATAATGCTCTCATCATGTGTATCCAGACCTCTTTTAATGCACCCCATGATCCTGTTTGCCTTGGCAGCTGCTGCCTGGCACTGGCTGCTCCAGGTAAGTTTATCATTAACTAGGATCCCCAAGTCCTTCTCCCTGTCAGATTTACCCAGTGGTTTCCCGTTCAGTGTGTAATGGTGATATTGATTCCCTCTTCCCATGTGTATAACCTTACATTTATCATTGTTAAACCTCATCTGCCACCTTTCAGCCCAAGTTTCCAACTTATCCAGATCCATCTGTAGCAGAATACTATCTTCTCTTGTATTAACTGCTTTACATAGTTTTGTATCATCTGCAAATATCGATATTTTACTGTGTAAACCTTCTACCAGATCATTAATGAATATGTTGAAGAGAACAGGTCCCAATACTGACCCCTGCGGTACCCCACTGGTCACAGCGACCCAGTTAGAGACTATACCATTTATAACCACCCTCTGCTTTCTATCACTAAGCCAGTTACTAACCCATTTACACACATTTTCCCCCAGACCAAGCATTCTCATTTTGTGTACCAACCTCTTGTGCGGCACGGTATCAAACGCTTTGGAAAAATCGAGATATACCACGTCCAATGACTCACCGTGGTCCAGTCTATAGCTTACCTCTTCATAAAAACTGATTAGATTGGTTTGACAGGAGCGATTTCTCATAAACCCATGCTGATATGGAGTTAAACAGTTATTCTCATTGAGATAATCCAGAATAAAATCCCTCAGAAACCCTTCAAATATTTTACCAACAATAGAGGTTAGACTTACTGGCCTATAATTTCCAGGTTCACTTTTAGAGCCCTTTTTGAATATTGGCACCACATTTGCTATGCGCCAGTCCTGCGGAACAGACCCTGTCGCTATAGAGTCACTAAAAATAAGAAATAATGGTTTATCTATTACATTACTTAGTTCTCTTAGTACTCGTGGGTGTATGCCATCCGGACCCGGAGATTTATCTATTTTAATCTTATTTAGCCGGTTTCGCACCTCTTCTTGGGTTAGATTGGTGACCCTTAATATAGGGTTTTCATTGTTTCTTGGGATTTCACCTAGCATTTCATTTTCCACCGTGAATACCGTGGAGAAGATACTGGAGTTTCCGTCTAGAAACACGAGAATCCAAAATCTTCTCCACAATATACTCCAATTCCCCCTCCACCAAAACCGGGGCAGGAGGCTCAACAGATGGAACCATAGGTGCCACGTATCTCCGCAACAACGACCTATGGAATACATTATGTATGGAAAAGGAGTCTGGGAGGGTCAAACGAAAAGACACAGGATTGAGAACCTCAGAAATCCTATACGGACCAATAAAACGAGGTTTAAATTTAGGAGAGGAAACCTTCATAGGAATATGACGAGAAGATAACCAAACCAGATCCCCAACACGAAGTCGGGGACCCACACGGCGTCTGCGATTAGCGAAAAGTTGAGCTGTCTCCTGGGACAAGATCAAATTGTCCACTACCTGAGTCCAGATCTGCTGCAACCTATCCACCACAGAATCCACACCAGGACAGTCCGAAGACTCAACCTGTCCTGAAGAGAAACGAGGATGGAACCCAGAATTGCAAAAAAATGGAGAAACCAAGGTAGCCGAGCTGGCCCGATTATTAAGGGGGAACTCAGCCAACGGCAAAAAGGACACCCAATCATCCTGGTCTGCAGAAACAAAACATCTCAGATATGTTTCCAAGGTCTGATTGGTTCGTTCGGTCTGGCCATTAGTCTGAGGATGGAAAGCCGAGGAAAAGGATAGGTCAATGCCCATCCTACCACAAAAGGCTCGCCAAAACCTTGAAACAAACTGGGAACCTCTGTCAGAAACAATATTCTCAGGAATGCCATGCAACCGAACCACATGCTGAAAGAACAAAGGTACCAAATCAGAGGAGGAAGGCAATTTAGCCAAGGGCACCAGATGGACCATTTTAGAAAAGCGATCACAGACCACCCAAATGACTGACATCTTTTGAGAAACGGGAAGGTCAGAAATGAAATCCATCGAAATATGTGTCCAAGGCCTCTTTGGGACCGGCAAGGGCAAAAGCAACCCACTGGCACGAGAACAGCAGGGCTTAGCCCTAGCACAAATCCCACAGGACTGCACAAAAGTACGTACATCCCGTGACAGAGATGGCCACCAGAAGGATCTAGCCACTAACTCTCTGGTACCAAAGATTCCAGGATGACCAGCCAACACCGAACAATGAAGTTCAGAGATAAGTTTATTAGTCCACCTATCAGGGACGAACAGTTTCTCTGCTGGACAACGATCAGGTTTATTCACCTGAAATTTTTGCAGCACCCGCCGCAAATCAGGGGAGATGGCAGACACAATGACTCCTTCCTTGAGGATACCCGCTGGCTCAAATAAACCCGGAGAGTCGGGCACAAAACTCCTAGACAGAGCATCCGCCTTCACATTTTTAGAGCCCGGAAGGTACGAAATCACAAAGTCGAAGCGGGCAAAAAATAACGACCAACGGGCCTGTCTAGGATTCAAGCGCTTGGCAGACTCGAGATAAGTCAAGTTCTTATGATCAGTCAATACCACCACGCGATGCTTAGCTCCTTCAAGCCAATGACGCCACTCCTCGAATGCCCACTTCATGGCCAGCAACTCTCGATTGCCCACATCATAATTACGCTCAGCGGGCGAAAACTTCCTGGAAAAGAAAGCACATGGTTTCATCACTGAGCAATCAGAACCTCTCTGTGACAAAACCGCCCCTGCTCCAATCTCAGAAGCATCAACCTCGACCTGGAACGGAAGAGAAACATCTGGCTGACACAACACAGGGGCAGAACAAAAACGACGCTTCAACTCCTGAAAAGCTTCCACAGCAACAGAAGACCAATTAACCAAATCAGCACCCTTCTTGGTCAAATCGGTCAATGGTTTGGCAATGCTAGAAAAATTACAGATGAAGCGACGATAAAAATTAGCAAAGCCCAGGAACTTTTGCAGACTTTTCAGAGATGTCGGCTGAATCCAATCCTGGATGGCTTGGACCTTAACTGGATCCATCTCGATAGTAGAAGGGGTAAAGATGAACCCCAAAAATGAAACTTTCTGCACACCGAAGAGACACTTTGATCCCTTCACAAACAAAGAGTTAGCACGCAGGACCTGAAAAACCATTCTGACCTGCTTCACATGAGACTCCCAATCATCTGAGAAGATCAAAATGTCATCCAAGTAAACAATCAGGAATTTATCCAGATACTCACGGAAGATGTCATGCATAAAAGACTGAAACACAGATGGAGCATTGGCAAGTCCGAACGGCATCACTAGATACTCAAAATGACCCTCGGGCGTATTGAATGCAGTTTTCCATTCATCTCCTTGCCTGATTCTCACCAGATTATACGCACCACGAAGATCTATCTTAGTGAACCAACTAGCCCCCTTAATCCGAGCAAACAAGTCAGATAACAATGGCAAGGGATACTGAAATTTAACAGTGATCTTATTAAGAAGGCGGTAATCAATACACGGTCTCAGCGAACCATCCTTCTTGGCTACAAAGAAGAACCCTGCTCCCAGTGGTGATGACGATGGGCGAATATGTCCCTTCTCCAGGGATTCCTTCACATAACTGCGCATAGCGGCGTGTTCGGGCATGGATAAATTAAATAATCGACCTTTAGGGAATTTACTACCAGGAATCAAATTGATAGCACAATCACAATCCCTATGCGGAGGTAGAGCATCGGACTTGGGCTCTTCAAATACATCCTGATAATCAGACAAGAACTCTGGGACCTCAGAAGGGGTGGATGACGAAATCGACAAAAATGGAACATCACCATGTACCCCCTGACAACCCCAGCTGGATACCGACATGGAATTCCAATCCAATACTGGATTATGGGTTTGTAGCCATGGCAACCCCAACACGACCACATCATGCAGATTATGCAACACCAGAAAGCGAATAACTTCCTGATGTGCAGGAGCCATGCACATGGTCAGCTGGGCCCAGTATTGAGGTTTATTCTTGGCCAAAGGTGTAGCATCAATTCCTCTCAATGGAATAGGACACCGCAAAGGCTCCAAGAAAAACCCACAACGTTTAGCATAATCCAAATCCATCAGATTCAGGGCAGCGCCCGAATCCACAAACGCCATGACAGAAAACGACGACAAAGAGCATATCAAGGTAATGGACAGAAGGAATTTGGACTGTACAGTACCAATGACGGCAGACCTAGCGGACCGCTTAGTGCGCTTAGGACAATCAGAAATAGCATGAGTGGAATCACCACAGTAGAAACACAGACCATTCAGACGTCTGTATTCCTGCCGTTCAACTCTAGTCATAGTCCTATCGCACTGCATAGGCTCAGGTTTAACCTCAGGCAGTACCGCCAAATGGTGCACAGATTTACGCTCGCGCAAGCGTCGACCGATCTGAATGGCCAAAGACAAAGACTCATTCAAACCAGCAGGCATAGGAAATCCCACCATGACATCCTTAAGAGCCTCAGAGAGACCCTTTCTGAACAAAGCTGCCATCGCAGATTCATTCCACTGAGTGAGTACTGACCATTTCCTAAATTTCTGACAATATACTTCTATATCATCCTGACCCTGGCACAAAGCCAGCAAATTTTTCTCAGCCTGATCCACTGAATTAGGCTCATCGTACAGCAATCCGAGCGCCAGGAAAAACGCATCGACACTACTCAATGCAGGGTCTCCTGGCGCAAGAGAAAATGCCCAGTCTTGAGGGTCGCCGCGCAAAAAAGAAATAATAATCAAAACCTGTTGAATAGGATTACCAGAAGAATGAGGTTTCAAGGCCAGAAATAGCTTACAATTATTTTTGAAACTTAGAAACTTAGTTCTATCTCCAAAAAACAAATCAGGAATAGGAATTCTTGGTTCTAACATAGATTTCTGATCAATAGTATCTTGAATTTTTTGTACATTTATAACGAGATTATCCATTGAAGAGCACAGACCCTGAATATCCATGTCCACACCTGTGTCCAGAATCACCCAAATGTCTAGGGGAAAAAAAAAAAGTGAACACAGAGCAGAAAAAAAAAAAAAATGATGTCAGAACTTTTTCTTTCCCTCTATTGAGAATCATTAATTTTGGCTCCTTGTACTGTTATGTTTGCTAATGACAGGTGTTATGAAGGCAATCCAGAAACACAGTGTGCTTAGCGATCAGAGCGCACACAGTGATCTGACAAATACCCAAAAATACAAGAACGAGCTCTGAGACGTGGAAACTCTGTAGACTGCACACCTGATCCTATCCTAAACACAACTAAAAGCGGCTGTGGATTGCGCCTAACAACTACCTAGGCAACTTGGCACAGCCTAAGAAACTAGCTAGCCTGAAGATAGAAAAATAGGCCTGACTTGCCCCAGAGAAATTCCCCAAAGGAAAAGGCAGCCCCCCACATATAATGTCTGTGAGTAAGATGAAAAGACAAAACGTAGGGATGAAATAGATTCAGCAAAGTGGGGCCCGATATTCTAGGACAGAGCGAGGACAGTAAAGCGAACTTTGCAGTCTACAAAAAACCCTAAAGCAAAACCACGCAAAGGGGGCAAAAAAAACCCACCGTGCCGAACTAACGGCACGGCGGTACACCCTTTGCGTCTCAGAGCTTCCAGCAAAACAAAAGACAAGCTGGACAGAAAAAAAGCAACAAAAAAGCAAAAAGCACTTAGCTATACAGAGCAGCAGGTCACAGGCACAATCAGGAGAAGCTCAGATCCAACACTGAAACATTGACAAGGAGCAAGGATAGCAGCATCAGGCGGAGTTAAGTAATGAAGCAGTTAACGAGCTCACCAGAACACCTGAGGGAGGAAGCTCAGAAGCTGCAGTACCACTTGTGACCACAGGAGTGAATTCAGCCACAGAATTCACAACAAGTAACTCAGCATGAAGTGCTGAAAGCAGAACCTCTCCCTGCTAATCAGTCTGCACAAGAAGCAGAACTTACGGCATTAGTTGAAGCTCTAAAAATAGCCAAAGATCAGACAGCAAACATATACACTGATTCTAGATATGCACATGGCATTATTTTCGATTTTGGCGTAATATGGAGAGCCAGAGGTTATATGACTGCTTCAGGCCAACCTGTTAAACATGCCTCCCTCATTAGACAGATTCTGGAGGCAGCACAAGAAACTAAAGAAATAGCGGTGATAAAGGTAGCTGCACATGTGAGACTCGACACCGAGGAAGCCAGGGGTAACGATAAAGCCGATAAGGCAGCAAAACAGGCAACACGTAAACCCTTACATCATGCCCACACACTAGATAGCTCTGAAGATGATGAGGAAAGATTGAAGGAAGCTCAGAAACAGGTAGACGACGAAGAACGAGGGCAGTGGCAGAAAAAAGGGGCAGAAGATCAGCAAGGATTATGGAAAAAAGGAACTTTGTTGTGTTTACCCAGAGCCTGGTACCCCGCAGTGGCAAGTGACCTCCACCTATCCACGCATGTGTCGGCAAATGGTATGACGCTCAAGGTAAAAGAAAGGTGGTTGGCTCCAGGTTTTGGTAATTTTGCTCGGAACATGTGTGCTGCATGCGCTATATGCCTGGCACACAATCCAGGTCAGGCCATTAAAACCCCAACCAAGCATCATGTAAGACCACTGTATCCCTTTCAAAGTCTCCAGATCGACTACATCCAACTTCCTAGGTACAATGGATACGAATATGTGCTTGTGTGTGTGGACATGTTCTCAGGGTGGCCAGAGGCTTATCCAGTTCGTAAAGCCTCAGCAAAAACTACTGCCATTAAAATAGCACATGAACTGATACCCCGCTACGGCATGCCTGAGGTGATCGAGTCAGATAGAGGTACCCATTTTACTGGGGAAATATTCCAGAATGTTATGAAAATGTTGGGAGTAGAAAACCAGTTTCACACTCCATATCATCCACAGAGTTCAGGTAAAGTGGAAAGATTAAATGGGACAATAAAATTAAAAATCCAGAAGGCTATGGCAGAAACAGGAAAGCCTTGGACCGAGTGTCTACCACTTGCCCAAGGGGGAAGGCTAAGCTGTCACCACATGAGATTCTTTTTGGTAGAGCAGCAAATTTGGGTTGTTATTTTCCACAACAACTGATGTTGAATACTGAGACTTTAACTGCTTATGTACAAGAATTACAAAAACGTTTAACTAAAGTGCATTCGCAAGTTTTTGCTTCCCTTCCAGATCCAGAAAATCTCGAAGGAGGCCACAAGTTGGAACCTGGTGATCAAGTCTACGTGAAAAGACACACCAGAAAGACTCTGGAACCGAGATTTGACGGACCTTTCCAAGTCCTGTTAACAACTCCAACAGCAGTCAAGCTTGAAGGAAAGGCATCATGGATACATGCAAGCCATTGCAAAAAAGCAGTATAAGACTCATGATATTGATGTTAATAATGTTAACCTCAACGGAGGCATGGGAAAGACTGAATTCTCTAGCCCCTTTGAACAATAGATTTGTACAACATCATAGAAAATTAGTGCATGACTTGTTAAATAATACGCAACCCCTGGCAGATTGTTGGATCTGTACCCATTCACCAGTATCAGCCACAAGTATACCTTTTCTAGCAGTTCCCGTGTCAGCTGAAGAAATATTCGCTTGGCCTAATTGTTCAGACAATCTGGCCAACAACCAACCTGGCAATACTAGACTATGGAATACTACAATCGCCATACCAATTGTGGGATGGGTAGAATTTCCTTGGTGGCAGGGCAATCTTACAGGAAAAATAGACAACTTACAATATTTAGCATTCAAGGGAGGAAAATGGGTACCTAGGAATAAGACTGGATTAACTGATTTAGGACAGGTCCCCACTGAAAATCTACAGCTCAGTTTCAGTACAACCACCCCTTCCTCTGATGCTTTCAAACCTACAGTATTGGAAAGATATATACATAATAGAAAATGGGAACATTCTGAGTTGTTCCCCCAAGGTGATGCAAACAGTTGTACAAGTAAGCCGGGGAACCTGGTTTGTAATGAATCCAATGAGTATGTCAACGGAATGCATGTATGTGGGAATCCCGCAGCCGGGTACTGTAGCCCCTTGGGACAAAAACCCTCTTGGTGTATGCTTCAGAATGTATCTAGTTTTGTGGATTTGGCTCACAGATTGGTATTGCAGCACTCAGCTTTGTGGGATCTGCCTGAGGGTACATTTTGGATATGCGGAGAAGGAGCATATAAATGGCTTCCCGTAGGTATAAAGGGTACTTGTACATTAGGACGCCTAACCCCGGCTACTTTCATAATTTCAAATAAACAAGTGAATATGCAAGCCATGCCCAAGCACACACTGTATAAAAGAGCTGCAGATAACTCACCACGTCCCTCGGGGAGGCCGCATATAGTACAAATGGGAATTCCCAACAAAATTGCTAGTACCATTTTTATTTATCCTATGTTAACACAGATGTGGGATAAATTAGTTAGAGCCACGGATTATCTAGATGATCAGATTTGGGATATATTGGACATATTAAATACTAGTATAGCTGTACAGAATCAGCTTATAATAGTCACTAACCAACATACCCTGGTATTGGATTACCTAACTGCCTCACAAGGGGGTATGTGTCAAATCATCGGACCCACCTGCTGTCATTATATAGACCCGAATAGTACTATGAGTATGAGATTTAAATTAAAAGACGTACAACGACTCAGGGATCAGTATGACAAAGACAATGACCAAAATAAGGATAGCTGGTGGTCAGATACCTTTTCTTTTCTTAACCCGGCCAATTGGTTCAGAGGGATCGGTGGGTGGGTTACCGGGATTATGCAAAGCCTAATACATACAGTTATGGTTATTGTAATTATATATGTATTATTCAAGGTTGTACTCAAGGGTATCTCGGTATGCACAAATAAATTTTGTGTAATGGATGCGAGAATATAAAGTTTTTTTTTGTAATATCACAAAAAGAATGACTAAAATGATCGACAAGGTTTTGAATGGAATATGTCAAAGGGGGGATTGTGAAGAGCAGAACAAAAATGATTACCTCAATGAACAAAAATAAAAAAAAAAGAATTTGTGATAAACATTGACCTGTCCATTCAAGGACATTTTAGCTATAGTATGAAATCCTGTTTTTCTTGTCTGTGGAATTGCCTTTGTACTGTTTGTTGTGAAACTGCCGCCCACGAAACTGTTTTCTTTTCTTTCTTTCCTGTTTTGTCTCTTTGTTTAAACATGCAAAACTTGTATAACCACTAAACCTACTGAAACAACTATATAAAGAAGGGATAGCACCTTGAAGGCAGGCGTGCTTCAGAGACTTCCCAGTGATACACTATACAAGACGTGTCTTGTGTATTATTTCTGGTGATTCCCCACTTCCAAAGGCTGCTCCGACTGAGTGTGATCCCGACACCAGACATACATTACAATAGCCACAGGTGGCCAGAGCCTGCTGATATTTACTGTGGGAATTACAAAGGTGGGGGGCGGACAAAAGGGGAATATCGTGTGTATTAGGGAAATACATCTCACATGGAACCTATAAGACATACATATAACTGTACAACATATTGTGGGTGCTGAGTGGTTCCGTAACACGGCTCCCATTTTCAGCGACGCGATCGGCATACGCAGTCTGATCCTTAACGGATCGGTTTGGGGATGACCGAAGTTTATGGGGTTGGTACAAGTTCCGTTTGTCGACTTAGTCCATCGGCGTTACCGTTTTGTTTGCCAGGTCTGTAGTGGATGGTGAAGTGAAGAGGTTGTAGGACTAAACTCCACTGCAGCAATCTGGCATTGTCTCCGGAGACCCGATTAAGCCAGACTAGGGGATTATGGTCCATTAGGAGGGAAAACTGTTGCCCATACAAATGTGGTTGCAACTTTTTGAGTGCCCATACTACCGCCAGGCACTCCTTCTCGATGGCCGCATAGCTTATTTCACGAGGCAGTAGTTTCCAACTCAAGTAAGCTGCCGGGTGTTCTTGGCCGTTCGTCCCGACTTGGCTCAGTACTGCCCCCAATCCAAACATAGAAGCGTCTGTGTGCACCAGGAAACGTTTAGTGGGATCAGGTGCGGCCAATACAGGGGTATTGGTGAGGGCGTCCTTTAGTTGGAGGAAGGTTTCCTCACACTCTGGGGTCCAGGTTACCTGGCAGGGTTGGTTCTTATGGGTCAGATCAGTGAGGGGCTTGGCTATGCTGCTGTAATTGGGAACAAATTTCCTGTAATACCCCGCTGTCCCTAGAAACACCATGACCTGGGTTTTAGTGCGTGGGGTGGGCCATTTGGCTATGGCCTCAATCTTGGCGGGTTCTGGTCGCTGTTTCCCACTTCCCACCCAATGCCCTAAATACTGAACCTCTGCTTTGTCCACGTGACACTTGTTTGGATTCAGGGTGATTGCGGCCTTGTGGATTCTGTCCAATACTGTCTCTTGGTGGTTTAGATGCTCTTCCCATGTCGCACTGTAGATGGCGATGTCATCCAGGTAGGCACAAGCATAGTCCTGGAGACCTTCCATAAGCCGGTCAGCCAGCTGCTGGAAGGTCGCCGGGGCATTCTTCATCCCGAATGGCATAACTCGAAACTGGAATAAGATGAACAGGGTGACAAATGCCGACTTGGGAATAGCGTCAGGACTAAGGGGAATCTGCCAGTAGCCTTTGCATAGATCAATAGTGGTCAAATACTTTGCCCCGCCAGTCGGTCTAACAACTCATCCACACGCGGCATGGGATATGCATCCGTCACTGTTTTCTCATTGAGCTTACGATAGTCTGCACAAAACCATGTAGTCCCATCCTTCTTGGGCAGTAACACTATGGAGGATGCCCAGGGACTATCTGACTCTTCAATGACCCCTAAACGCAACATCTCTTGTATCTCTTAACGCATCCCCTCTCGTACAGACTCAGGGACGCGGAAGGGGTTTTGTTGCAGGGGAGTCTGATCCTGGGTCTCAACCTTGTGTTGTGCCAGGCGAGTGTACCCTTGTCTCCCCGAAAACATCCTCTGTCGCTGCCTCAGCAACTCTTCCGCCTGCATTCTCTCCTGGGGGCCTAGGTCCTCACCTGGTCCCATGGTTTAGACTGAGTCCTTTCCCCTAAGACATCCGGCAAGGGAAGTCCGGCTAAATCCTCTGCTTCAGGTGCACAGATGGCCACTACCTCTTCAGAGCGCTCCAGGTAGGGCTTCAGCATATTCACGTGGAACATGCGGATAACCCTGGGGTCGTCACAATCGGCGACATTATAGATTGTGTCACCTATTTTCCCCACTACCTGGTAGGGCCCCTGCAATGCAGCTTGGAACTTATTCTGCCTAGTGGGCTCTAACACCAGGACCTTCTGTCCTATTTCCAAGGTGCGCTCTCTGGCCCTCCGATCGTACCATACGCGCTGGCGCCGCTGGGTCGCCTGCATGTTCTCACATACAGCCTGGGTCAGCTCCTGTAGGCGGTCCTGGAAGTCCAGCACATAGGGTACAATAGGTACCCCTTCTATGAGGCCCTCCCCTTCCCAGTGTTCTAGCACTAAGTCTAGGGGTCCCCTTACCCGTCTCCCGTATACTAACTTGAATGGGGAGAACCCCGTGGATTCTTGGGGCACCTCCCGATAGGCAAACAGGAGGTGTGGCAAGAATTTCTCCCAGTCCCTGTAGGTCCTGGTAAAAGTCCCAATGAGCTGTTTTAATGTCCCGTTAAAGCGTTCACACAACCCATTGGTTTGTGGGTGGTACGGGGCGCTTCTAATGGACTTTACGCCGCACAGCTTCCACAGTTGGTAGGTCACCTCTGCTGTAGACTGGGTACCCTGGTCCGAGATAATCTCCCGGAGAAATACAACCTGTGAGAAAACCTGGAGCAGGGCGGCTGCCACCGTCTCTGCCAGTATGTTAGGTAACGCAACCGCCTCTGGATACCGTGTGGCATAATCTACCACTGTCAATATATACCTTTTCCCTGATAGACAGGGTTTGGCTAACGGCCCTATCAGATCGACCGCTACTCGGCTAAATGGTTCCTCCACAATGGGGAGGGGGTGTAATTTGGCCTTGCATTGATCCCCCCTCTTGCCAATGCGCTGGCAACTGTCACAGGTCTGGCAGTAATGACGAACATCATAGGTTAACCCCGGCCAAAAGAAGTTTTGTGTCAGACGATGCCTGGTGCGACTGATGCCGAAGTGCCCGGCCAAGGGTATGTCATGAGAGATTCGCAGTAACTCCTGCCTATACTTCTTGGGAACTACTAGCTGTCGTTTTATATTGGGGCTCGTCCCTGTGTGGTGCTGCTCTGTGATCCGGTAGAGGAGTCCCTGCTTCCATACAAACTGTTCCCCTTCCAGTACCCCTCTCCCCTCCTGTGCCCTCCCACGATATCGCTCCAATGAAGGATCCTCAAGTAACTCCCGCTTAAATTCATCTGGGGTGGCTCAAGAAATGTGTCTGGCTATGGGAATATGTGTAGGGCTGGGATGTCTTACCTGGGCCTCCTCTGAGTGTGATTCCGCCTCCGCAGCTCGAGCTTGTCTCCGGTTGGTCACAGGATATGTCTCAGCCAGAGGGGCAACCGAGAAGGCAGACAACATGGGCCCCAAGTCATTTCCCAGCAAGACGTCTGCAGGCAAATCCTCCATCAAGCCGACCTCTTGGTTAGTCGTAGCCCCCAATGCCGGGTCAGCTTCGCCTTGGTAGCAGTGTACAGCAGCCCGAAGGTAGCTGTTCCCGCCTTTGGCCACTGGGTATGCTGAGTCCGGTTGGGACATTGTCTTTGCAGGTGGCCCAGCTGACGGCAGGTGTGGCATCGCGCCCCAGGGGGACTGTGTTAGGCCGGGTTTCTAGCTGGTCCCCCTACAATCTTCGGTGGTTTGGGGCCCTCCAGGTCCATGGGCACATCCCTAGTGACCATCTTTGATCCGGACAACTGAGGCCTCCTGGCATCATGATGTTGATCGGCCAGACGAGCGGCTTCCTCAAGAGTCGTTGGCCGCCTGTCCCGAAGCCATTCCTGTGTCTCGAGGGTTAGTCCATTAAAGAATCGTTCTAACAAGAAGAGCTGGAGGACGTCCTCCTTAGTGGTTGCTTGGCTCCCTTGTACCCACTGTAGCAGTGACCGCTGTAATTTACAGGTCCATTCAGCATGGGTATCGGTTACGCGTTTTATAAGTCCGCGGAACTTTTGGCGGTATGCCTCTGGTGTCAGCGCATACCGGGCCAAGATCACTTCTTTGATCCGCTCATAGTCCATACAGTCCTCATAAGGTACCATGCGATAGGCGTCCGCTGCCCGGCCTGTCAGCTTGCTGGCCAGGATCTGAACACGTTCCTTCGGCTTCACTCGATGAAGGGCACACTGCCGCTCAAAGTCCTGCAGAAAGCCATCAACATCTTCCTCTGCCTCCCCCAACTGTCGGAAGGCATTATACTGGATCTTTTTGTGGCTTACTGTTGAAGGTACCTGGTTAAAGGCCAGAGCTCCCCTGCTTGCTGACTCTCCTCTCTCCGCTCTGCCATCTCCATCTTGGCTAGCTCCACTTTGGTCCGCTCTGCCATCTCCATCTTGGCTAGCTCTATCCTGGTCCGCTCGGCCATCTTTTCCTTCAGATCAGTACGCACATCAGTCATCACCTCTCGTATGATCTCTACTGCAGGGTTTGAGCCATAGAACGCCAGTCGGTTCTTTACCTCCCTCTGAAATTCAGTCTTCTCCACGTTCACATTGGGGGGCGCTGCACTGTCGTGTTCCATGATGGCTGCTATCAAATCCGCGTTTGTTTTGTTGCTGGCGATCAACCCTCGGGCTTCCACCAGATCTTTTAAATCTTTTAATGTAGTCCTCTCTATCATCTGGTAGTTGTTTTCCATTCATTCCTTTCCTCCTGTAGAAAGGGTATCATATCCCGCTGTCTGCCACCAGTATAATGGGGTCTACCAAGCTGGGGTACCTCTTTCAGTACCACCCGGTGTTTCAGGAGCTCCACTCTGCTTTGGCTGGAATGAAGGACGCTGGCTGGAATTCCTTTGGTTACATGGGCGCATATAAAAGATCACTGCTTCTCCACATATTTCCAGTCTGACAACACTTTACTCACAGGACACAGAATATATCACACAGATACAGAGGGCAGGCAAATAGAAAAGCGGCAGGCCAGACATACATTACAATAGCGCAGGTGGCCGGAGCCTGACGATATTTACTGTGGGAATTACAAAGGTGGGGGGCAGACAAAAGGGGAATATCGTGTCCCCTCTGCCCAGGGGCGCAGCCTGTGGGCTAATGCATTAGGGACATGCATCTCACATGGAACCTATTATACATACATATAAGTGTACAACATATCCTGGGTGCCGAGTGGTTCCGTAACACGTAACGGGGTATACAGAGGCATAATGGGGGAAACACAATGGGGGCATAATATAAGGAAAAGTAATGGGGTATTGCTATAAGTAGACATAATGGGGACACAATGTGAATATTACTGTAATAAAGAGACACAATGAGAGTATTTTTATAAGGAAGCTCAATGGGGGTCATTATTACAATAAACAAGCATAATGGGGGCATTAAAATAATGAGCTACAACGGATTAATATAAAGTAGCATGGGGGGCATTATTATAAGGAAGAATGGGGCGGCATTAATATTGTTACAAGAAGGAGGCTAGGGGGCAATATTACTGCCTTGGCACAGAGGAAGCATTATTACTGCCTAAGCCACTGGTTATAGCACTATGTGGTTTGTGTCGAGGCGATGGAATGTGAAGCGATGGTGGAAAAGCGATAACCCAAAGGTGTATTTCGCAGAGACGAATCATGGAAAGAAAAAGTAATCATGATGGTCTGAGCTGAATGGTAGAGTAAAGGGAAGTGAATGACTACGATCGGTGAGAACATCACTGGATTTATCTGTACACCACACATATATGGTCTGCATAGCACTGGTATAGAACTGATAGTGTCCATTATTTGGTCACTTTATGGTTGAAATTTGAGCCTAGGTACAATTTAGATAATTAATAATATGGTAGTGTCATTACTGTATGCGCTGCATGTGTAGTTATGGTATGGCAGAATTTTTTATCTCTTATATTGCAGCAATATTGGTAATAGTCTTTGTACAGTTGTGTTTAGTATTGATCAGTATGGTGGCATTATTCTTTCATCATGTCCTGGTATGGTTGAACCTTATATACCGATATGATCTACTATATACAGTAATTGTCTAAGGGTCACTTCCGTCTTTCTGTCCGTCTGCCCGTAGGTCTGTCACGGATATTCATTGGTCACAGCCTCTGTCTGTCATGGAAATCCAAGTCACTGATTGGTCGTGGCAAAACGCCCATGACCATTGCCACGACCAATCAGCGACGGCCATAGTCTGGCAGCGAAATGGCCGCTGCTTTAGTGCCCTGCAGTCAGCGCTGAGCGCTCACACAGGGTTAATGCCAGCGTTAATGGACTGCGGTGTAACGCACTCCGTTACCACAGCTACTAACCCTGTGTGACAAACTTTTTAGTATTGATGCTGCGTATGCAGCACCAATAGTAAAAAGATCTAATGTTACAAATAATAATAATAAAAAAAAGGTTATTCTCACCCTCCGACGTGGCGCGCTGTCCTCGGCAATGCAAGCGGCAGGTTCTGGTGCCAAGGATGCTATGCGAGAAGGACCTGCCATGACGTCACGGTCATGTGACCGCGACATCATCACAGGTCCTGCGCTCATACCAACCCTGGGACCGGAAGCTGCCGTGTGCACCACACACAGGCTCGAGGACTTCAAGGGCCCTTCGGAAGGTGAGTATATGTTTATTTTTTATTTTAAGTCTTTTTTAACCACTCATATAGTGCCCACATTGCTATATACTACGTGGGCTGTGTTACATACTGGTTATACTGGCTCTGTCATATACTACATCTCTGTGCTATAGACTATGTATATGGGCAATATACAATGTGACTGTGCAATATACAACGTGACTGTCCAATATACTGCGTGGCTGTGCAATATACTACGTGCTCTGTTACATACTACTACGTCGACTGTGCAATATACTACGTGGCTCTGTTATATACTACATGGCTGTGCAATAACTATGTGCTCTGTTACATACTACTACGTCGACTGTGCAATATACTACGTGGCTCTGTTATATACTACATGGCTGTGCAATAACTATGTAGCTATGCAATATACTACGTGCCTCTACAATATACTACATGGCTATGTTATATACTACGTCGCTGACCAATATACTACATAGCTGTCCAATACACTACGTAGCTGTGCAATACACTATGTGATTGTGTTATATACTATGTGGCTGTGCAGTATACTATGTGCCTGTGCAATATACTACGTGGCTCTACAATATACTACGTGGCTATGTTATATACTACGTGGCTCTGCTATATACTACATGGCTGACCAATATACTACATACCTGTGCAATACACAGGCTATGTTATATACTACGTGGCTGTGTTATATACTACGTACAGTTAGGGCCAGAAATATTTGGACAGTGACACAAGTTTTGTTATTTTAGCTGTTTACAAAAACATGTTCAGAAATACAATTATATATATAATATGGGCTGAAAGTGCACACTCCCAGCTGCAATATGATAGTTTCCACATCCAAATCGGAGAAAGGGTTTAGGAATCATAGCTCTGTAATGCATAGCGTCCTCTTTTTCAAGGGACCAAAAGTAATTGGACAATGGACTCTAAGGGCTGCAATTAACTCTGTAGGCGTCTCCCTCGTTAACCTGTAATCAATGAAGTAGTTAAAAGGTCAGGGGTGGATTCCAGGTGTGTGGTTTTGCATTTGGAAGCTGTTGCTGTGAGCAGACAACATGCGGTCAAAGGAACTCTCAATTGAGGTGAAGCAGAACATCCTGAGGCTGAAAAAAAAGAAAAAATCCATCAGAGAGATAGCAGACATGCTTGGAGTAGCAAAATCAACAGTTGGGTACATTCTGAGAAAAAAGGAATTGACTGGTGAGCTTGGGAACTCAAAAAGGCCTGGGCGTCCACGGATGACAACAGTGGTGGATGATCGCCGCATACTTAATTTGGTGAAGAAGAACCCGTTCACAACATCAACTGAAGTCCAGAACACTCTCAGTGAAGTAGGTGTATCTGTCTCTAAGTCAACAGTAAAGAGAAGACTCCATGACAGTAAATACAAAGGGTTCACATCTAGATGCAAACCATTCATCAATACCAAAAATAGACAGGCCAGAGTTAAATTTGCAGAAAAACACCTCAAGAAGCCAGCTCAGTTCTGGAAAAGTATTCTATGGACAGATGAGACAAAGATCAACCTGTACCAGAATGATGGGAAGAAAAAAGTTTGGAGAAGAAAGGGAACGGCACATGATCCAAGGCACACCACATCCTCTGTAAAACATGGTGGAGGCAACGTGATGGCATGGGCATGCATGGCTTTCAATGGCACTGGGTCACTTGTGTTTATTGATGACATAAGAGCAGACAAGAGTAGCCGGATGAATTCTGAAGTGTACCGGGATATACTTTCAGCCCAGATTCAGCCAAATGCTGCAAAGTTGATTGGACGGCGCTTCATAGTACAGATGGACAATGACCCCAAGCATACATCCAAAGCTACCCAGGAGTTCATGAGTGCCAAAAAGTGGAACATTCTGCAATGGCCAAGTCAATCTCCAGATCTAAACCCAATTGAGCATGCATTTCACTTGCTCAAATCCAGACTTAAGACGGAAAGACCCACAAACAAGCAAGACCTGAAGGCTGCGGCTGTAAAGGCCTGGCAAAGCATTAAGAAGGAGGAAACCCAGCGTTTGGTGATGTCCATGGGTTCCAGACTTAAGGCAGTGATTGCCTCCAAAGGATTTGCAACAAAATATTGAAAATAAAAATATTTTGTTTGGGTTATGTTTATTTGTCCAATTACTTTTGACCTCCTAAAATGTGGAGTGTTTGTAAAGAAATGTGTACAATTCCTACATTTTCTATCAGATATTTTTGTTCAACCTTTCAAATTAAACGTTACAATCTGCACTTGAATTCTGTTGTAGAGGTTTCATTTCAAATCCAATGTGGTGGCATGCAGAGCCCAACTCGCGAAAATTGTGTCACTGTCCAAATATTTCTGGCCCTAACTGTACCTCTGCTATATACTACGTACGCTGTGTTACATACTACGTAGCTCTCTTATATACTACGTAGCTATGTTATATACTACGTCGGTTGTGTTATATACTACGTCACTGTGCAATATAATACGTAGCCTGTGCTATATACTATCTACATATTCTAGGATACCCGATACGTTAGAATGGGGCCACCATCTAGTTGGTAATATTGATCGTACAGTAAATTGTGATTTAATTTAACGTCAGAGTCATATTGGTAACAGAGACCCCATCTGGGGAAGTGGGTGAAAAGGGTTATCATGGCCAGTCATGGCCGAGTGCAGTTCTGATCAGCACATATGAATCTAACGCTGTCTCATCCAAGAAACGGATGGGATTATTGCACGCTGTGACAGTCGTATGGCCTCTAGTTGTAAATCCGTGATGTTCAGGCTTACCTTGATAAGGTGTGGTCCGACACTGGATGCTCAGAGATGGATTTGTAGATTTGACCAAATAATACTCTCCTTTACCCTTGTAGGTGTAATTCAAACCATCAAATGTTATGATGTGAGGTTCACCAAACGCTGAACCTATAGCAGATCAGAACAGAAAGGCTAGTTTCTAACTTAACATTTATTACATACCCCACCATTTATAGGAAGATCTTTTCTCACCTACTTTTGGGGGCTTGTATGTGCGACAGTCACTGGACGGTCTTAGTTCTAGGTAGTAATGGCAATTATCTGACCACAGACAACAGTAATAGAACGTGATCACATCATACAGCCAATGGGAGAACCCAGGTATTCTGGGGGGCTTTTTATAAGGAGGGGACCCCCAGTCATGACCTCGATCAGGTGTGCTGCCCCCAAGTGAATCAGTGGTTAGAACCTGAGCTCCTGATGCATCATAGCAACATTGTTGTCCTGCAGCATACTGTGGGCTATTAGAAAATGGAAAAAACTCAGAATTATCGATTCTGGAAATATTAATGGATAAGATGTTTAAAGGTGCAATAATATAAGTGCATTACAGCTAGCATAGTACCTTGCTTGTATGCTCCTTACACAGTGCACGGCTCCAGGGTGGTAAGTACACACACTGCCCTTCTCTATGTTGCAGCCATAATCTGTCTGAAAAAGAAACAGACCATTTGTAACTTTGAAATATTAGAAGGAAGCTGATAGCACAAGCGGCAAGAGAATGCCCATCCTAATTCCACCGGACCCAAGTGGAGAAGTACATACCATGCTTATACATGTGCACCACAGCTCCATTCACACACTCCCATACATTAGCCAAGAAATACATGCATTTCAGAAAAAAAATGTCAACAAAGGTTGACAACATCTGTAATGTGACTATTGCAGTTTCTCATAGCAAGACTAAGCAGTTATGCAGAGGGGAGCCGGCTATCAATCAGGATGACATCAGCAGTCACGCCCCATCAACAGAGCAGAGCGCCTCTGTCAACGTGGCATCAGTGTAAGCCGCTGAATCGCCTGTAGGAGTGGTTGTGACCCCTCTATGCCAGAAGAGATTGGCGTCAGGCACAACAGGAAAGTAGTTAGCAACTATCTGCCTGTTAGTTCTTAGACACATTGTAAAAAAAAATAAAAAATAGTCCCACATAGCAGAGACAATTCTGTCTGGAATATGCTGCCAGATCAACATTATGGCAGGACATTCAGCTTCTTACTTACAGTATATGCCTGTGGTATTGGGCAGCTTTTAATATATCAATAACTATCTAGACTAGTGTAGATGATTACAATTATCCTTCTGTACAGTTAAAGACAAGAGGACATACTGTATTAAGTTATACCTGAAATCTGAAATTATTTTGCAGATGGATGAGGCTGGCCATGTGAGTAGCTATCCTTTCTACGTTTCCATTTTAGACTTAAATGGGGGGACACATGTGACTACAATATGCATTAAGCCGTATAGAAAATGGCTATGAGACAACAGTCCTGGCACATACATGGTATCTTCCTGTATCCGCTCTGGATTGCTCTAGAGTACAAGGGCAGTCGGATGTCTCGTTCAGGAAATTAGGCAGCTTCTCCTTTTCCAAATCTGCCCAGACCAAACACTTGTTGAAAGCCCAGCCAGCAGGGTCTTCCCTGAAGTTCTCTGATAAGTGCCAGGCTAAGGCATGGACAGGACTCCATATTGCATGTACATTCCTGTCACACAGGGTAATACATAATTATTAAGATTATCATGTGAAAACTTAAATACTTAAATATAAAACATTCTCCAGGCAGAAATACTGTTACAGGAAATGCTGCTTATAAAAAGTCAACTTTAGCTCTGCTTTATAAGATTATATAGTAAAAACCAAGATTCTTTCTAAAAAAGAAGAGGCTTTAGCCCATAAAAAGGCTTTGTCACAGCTGAAACTTGCATGCCTCAGCGCTGCCCTACGCACCATCGTTACCGTGTGGGGACCCCCCTGTGTCAGGCCATCCCATTGAGTTGCCTTTTGCAGCACTCCTCAGCATTGCTGCGTCAGCAAGTAGTTTCTATTTGACCTTAGGAGGGTGTGGCTGGTTTCTGCAGGAATTTAACCCTACTGTGTCCTGCAGAGATGAGGTTCCCCCGGCCTATCCAGTGCCAGCATGGTCTATATTAGGCAGCTCCTCCCACCACTCTTTATCTGAATGTTGGTTCCTAGTTAGTTGTCTGCTAGTGTCCTGTTAGTGCGTTTGTTTGTATTGATTCTCCCGATATCAACCTAGCTTGTATAGATGTTCTGTCTGACATTTGTACTCTGATCCTGTGCTGCCTGCCCCAACCTCGGACTATCTGCCTGTGTCTCTGTCTCACCTTCCTGTACCCGTGCCTCTGACCCTCAGGTCAGCTTCTGCAGTCCCAAGGACTGCCCAGCTTTTACTCACCATCTGGGGCCCTAGAAAGTTTTTTTTTTATGTTTTGTTTTAATAGCATAAATTATATGATAAAAGTTACTATGAATCATGATTCTCCAGGTCAATATGATTATGGTGATACCAAACTAGTACAGATTTCCTGAAAAAAAAATCAGAAATGTACTGAAAGTGTGGTACAAACTGCCGCAGTGTGCCATAGCTGCACTAGCACTCCTGTGTCATTGAAAGCTGAAGACTCCCGGGAAAAATAAATATACTTAATTTTCTATCGGTTGCCGCACTTTTGGTACAGTGGACGGGCACCTTCAGAATCTATTAACCTGCTGACTTACCCTATGTCCTCTAGATTAATGGCATTATCCAAACTGGCAGGTTCTCTTCAATGTACATCAATGCCACTAAATTCAGATCTGTTCACTGGTATTGTACTAAAATCTGCACACGTTTAAGTGCTTTACATTAGATAGAGTAAAAAATTAATATGCATGTAACAACATTTTGCAGCTTGCTATGCATTGTTATACATGTAAGCTTCAAATGCCAAACAGTGCGAAATGTTCATTAAAAACATGGGAAAAAACTTTTTAGCTCTGAAAAACATGCATTCAATTAGAAAATTGAACTCAATGTGTTCAAGGCCATTATTATTTAAGATAATACAACCCCTGGCAAAAATTATGGAATCGCCGACCTTGGAGGATGTTCATTCAGTTGTTTAATTTTGTAGAGAAAAAGCAGATCACAGACATGGCACAAAACTAAAGTCATTTCAAATGGCAACTTTCTGGCTTTAAGAAACACTAAAAGAAATCAACAACAAAAAATGTGGTAGTCAGTAGTGGTTACTTTTTTTAACCAAGCATAGGGAAAAAAATTATGGAATCACTCAATACTGAGGAAAAAATTATGGAATCACCCTGTAAATTTTCATACCCAAAAACAACACCTGCATCAAATTAGATCTGCTCGTTAGTCTGCATCTAAAAGGAGTGATCACACCTTTGAGAGCTGTTGCACTAAGTGGACTGACATGAATCATGGCTCCAACAGGAGAGATGTCAATTGAAACAAAGGAGAGGATTATCAAACTCTTAAAAGAGGGTAAATCATCACGCAATGTTGCATACATTACCTCTCTCCTTCCTTTCGGTTGCTTGAACTGATCCTTAACATTCCTACTTCCCACTGATCAAATAAGGATTGTGCAGGAACTGGAGTAAAAGTGAAGACGCCATTATTGGGGTAAGTTGCCTCCAGTGTGTAGAGGTAGGTCCAGTAAGCTTCCCATAACTGAGAATATGGAAATCCTAGAAAATTGAGGCAGAATAGAAATACAATATTATATACATGAGATTATGGTTATATACGAAAATGTCCACATAAATAAAGATTTATGGCAGTTCAAATAACATATTACCAACAATGCGGACCTATGTGTGATACACCCGAAAGAAGAGAACCATATAGTATTAAAATAATATTCCAAAGTTTATTAAAGAAATTTGAAAATACAAGAAAAGGCACTAGAAAAAAAAATTGAAAATGTCAGAGGGGATCTTGGTCCTATAGCGGGTGAGTTAACACCTTATGCTCCTATTAACAGTAAGATAATCAACCCGGAGGATTATGTGAATGACTATAACAACAGCAAAGGGAAAAAAGGAAAAAGGTAAAATGTATATCCCAGCAGTGTAGGCAATATAAAATTAAATTAAAGGAGCTACATACTCCCATTAACCAATTGCTGCATGGTACCAAAAAATAATAGTAGGGTGGTCGAGGCGGTATATAAGTTTATAATGTCAACAAACTGCGTATTTGTACAGTGATCATAATGTTACAAAGAGTACAGGAACCAGTTAGTGCAACCAATATACACAAAGAGACCACTGCAAAATGTTCAGTTTGTCTGATTTTTCTCTTTATAGGTATATTTTTGAGTAAAATGTAAATTTTTCTTTTATTCTATAAACCTCTGACAACATGTCTCCGAATTTTCAAGCAATACATTTTGTGTTTTTTTTTCTGAAAAGGAGAAATGGTCAAAACTACAAAAAAAACAGTGCTTTCAGACCTCAAATAATGCAAAGAAAACAAGTTTGCAATCATTTAGAAACAACAATACTAATGTTTTAACTCAGGAAGAGTTCAGAAATCAATATTTTGTGGAATAACCATGATTTTTAATCACAGTTTTCATGCGTCTTGGCATGCTTTCCACCAGTCTCTCACACTGCTTCTGGCACTAACATTTAAGCAGTTCTTTGTTTGATTGCTTGTGACTATCTATCATCCTCTTGATTACATTCCAGAGGTTTTCAATAAAGTTCAGGTCTGGAGATTGGGCTGCCCATGACAGGGTTTTTATGTGGTGTTCTCTTAATTTTTGCCAGAGCTGTATATTACAAATATCATAGGAAGGTATACTGTGATAATGTAAAAGGAGATGTCACTATACCTTAGTATTGTATCTTCAGGAACACAAAATGAGGAGTCAGAATAGACCAGGTGCCCCTCATCCTAACGCGCGTTTCGTCCAGAGCGACGCCCCGTGAAGAAGCACTTAGCATTTTATAGTGCACTTAGCTTTCTTCCTTATTGACAATTATTTGCTAAAGTCTTTTTTAAGTAAATCCATCCTTCCACTTTCCTTCAATTCTATCTTTCACTTCCCCTAAGCAAAGCTCTGCATTATCGCAAGGGCCTCATTGGCCTGCACCTAGGAACTCGTCCTTTCCATCCATCTATGCTAGGCTTTCTGCCTGAAATCCGACTTCTCACTGTTTTTTCACCTTCTTTGGGATTGTATGATCTTACATCTCGAGTCTCCGACTTGGCACACTAACACCCTTTAAATACGGGTCTGCAGGTAGCTAGGCCAGTACTTGTCAGTTGATAAACACAATCTCACAAGAGGAAATCTGCCTCAGTTAGTGTCCATATAACTACTCTCATAATGGGCTAGTTCCAACTTTTAACCCTGTCTGTTGCTAACTAGATGTTATTGGGCGGGAAAGGAATACATCAACATTTCAACACATAGCAATGCATTATATAACCACAGATTCTTCAGATGTGACAGCATCTCCACTTCCTTACACAACCACATTATTTTAGTTTTGTTATTTTTATTTCCCCCTTAAAATTATTTTAGTTTTTCAATGGATTTGTACAGATTATGGGTTGACATTAAAGTTAGAAAAAGTTATGAAATGATTCTTGATATGATTTTATTACATGACAAAAATCTGGCATTTTAACACACTTTTTATATTCACTGTAGGTGAAAATAACTGAACCCTATATGAACAAAACTATTATTGTATTTCCTGATTTAGATTCCTAAAGTAATATTTTTTACATTTAAAGGTTTACAAACCCGTAACCAAAGAGGAATATCATTAGTAATTGAAAGGGCTTTACAGAAACACAAAAATGGCAGACATAGAGGACTTCCATAGGCACAGTCAGACTAAGTCTGTGTCACAGATTTAAAATAGGCATCACCACCAAACTATTTCCCAGCGGCCTTGATTAACCTGAGACTACCTTGAAATACGTTAGCTGCAAAGGAAGCCATAATACCTAATGTGTAATATCTAACAATAGTGGGTGATATAACAAGAGCTCTTGTAGGTGTCATCTTGACCTCACCTGTTTCATTGTAGCCCCAAACCTCAATACGGACAAACTGAGTTGGGAGGGTGTCGGGATCCCAAGTCATTGTAAGAGTTCCATTATATCCAGGAGTACCATAATATTGCCACTTTTTTGAGTCAATCAATATACTCTTTTCATCCCCAGAAGCTTTACTGTGATGAACTGAAAGCCATAAAAAAGAGCACTACAATAATATGGGATGGTTGAGTGGCATAATTAACTCTAATCATAATAATCCTCATCTTACATAACTGATTACAACAATACTTTAAAATGAAGCCGTCACATTAAACATGATCTCCGATAAGCAGAGAGGGTGTAATAAAGCTGGATGAGCAGGCAAGCTTGATATCAAGTTTTTTGTGGAAAGATTTAGTATAAGGCCGGGGTCACACTTGCGAGTGTGATGCAAGAAACTCACACAAGTCTTTTGATGCACGAAAATCGCGTAAGTCTCTCACATCAATACCGGCACTGCTGCCGGCACTCGGGACCGGAACGTTTAGCTGCATGTATTTCTATGCAGCTGCACATTTCGGTCCCGAGTGCCGGCGACAGTGCTGAGTATTGATGCGAGAAACTCATGCAAGTCTCTCACATCAATACCGGCACTGCTGCCAGCACTCGGGACCAGAACGTTTAGCTGCATGTATTTCTACGCAGCTGCACACTTAGGTCCCGAGTGCTGGCGACAGTGCCGAGTATTGATGCGAGAAAGTCATGCAAGTCTCTCACATCAATACTGGCACTGCCGCCGGCACTCGGGACTGGAACGATCAGCTACATGTATTTCTATGCAGCTGCACACTTCAGTCCCGAGTGCCGGCGACAGTGCCGAGTATTGATGCGAGAAACTCACGCAAGTCTCTCACATCAATACCGGCACTGCCGCCGGCACTCGGGACTGGAACGATCAGCTGCATGTATTTCTACGCAGCTGCACACTTCGGTCCCGAGTGCCTGCGATAGTGCCGATTATTGATGCGAGAAACTCACGCGAGTTTCTTGCGTCACACTCGCAAGTGTGACCCTGGCCTAACTTGCATTTTATCCTGCATATTCTAAGTTTTGGAGTCCAGGGGGTGGTTCTACTCAGTGATTGACGTTATCTGTATTAACATTCATACACAGAGGATATCAATCGTTGACTGAGAAAACCCACAGACTCCTAATCCAGAATGAGGAGGGACTTAAGCAACTGAAATACAAATTGTACTGAATATTTCCTCACAAAACTAATATATTTAGAGAGCACCTTCTATTCTATTTTCCCCAGTATCACTTTAATTACCAGAACAGTGCGCAGATCAAAAAAGAGGACCGCAGAGCAAGGGTTCAATAAAAGCATCGACTTTGTACCCTATGCTTTCTATTGAAACCGTACCTCGATTTCCTCCAGAAGTATGTAAAGCTTAATATCAGCAAATTATCACTGGGACATTAAATCATATGTATGTAATCTCTGCACAGCTCTACACAATCCTTTAGTATAGATCCTAGAAAATGACTACATTAATTAATTCATAATAACAATTAATGCAAATAATAAGATATTTAAAATTATTAACGATAAAAAAAACTCCAGTGTCTATAACATGTTTTGGAAAATGTTGACAACATTTTATGACTGATAACTGTATACCAAACCTAGTCTGATCTCATCTGCCACTGCCCTTGTTTATTCGTTTCCTTTGTATCCAGATTTCCTTACCTGCTAGCCATGTTCCAGAATGGGATGAACCGGATGTTCCATTAAATAACAATGTAAACGGGATATGACCAGTCTGAAACACCAGTGGAGAAACGCACTGAGCTTGTCCAGATTCACTGACTGAACCCTGAGTGTCGATTTCATTGTTGAATCTGTTAGTAGGAAAATCATTTTTATTATATCTGACAGAAGGAGACCATGATCATCATGATCAGAAATTGTAATTAACAGCTATGATACAGGGAGTGATTTGCCAGTGATGCGGATGTAACTAAATTGCTGGAGTCCGTACTTCCACTTTACCTACTATTTAGTCATATTACAGATCAGTATATTATCGGCTATATTTTATTCCATTGCAATTTCCCTTATAGTTTCCATTCTGTTCATTGAATTCTCCTCACAATCTGGCTTTAATATTCTACAACATTTTTAACTAAACCAGTCGGCTTTGAGTTTCAGGTTAGGCTAGATGTAGAAAATGCTCAGTGTAATGAAATGTTTTATAGCTTTTAAATTCATTTTGCATTTCTATTTCCTGCCATGTTCAAAATCCATATTTGCCCACAGTGAAAAGAAACATTCTTGTTCTAAGTACTCAATGCCTCCGTAGTCACACACCCTGAATGCCTCCGTAGTCACACACCCTGAATGCCTCCTTAGTCAAACACCCTGAATGCCTCCGTAGTCACACACTCTGAATGCCTCCGTAGTCACACACCCTGAATGCCTCTGTAGTCAAACACCCTGAATGCCTCCTTAGTCAAACACCCTGAATGCCTCCGTAGTCACACACTCTGAATGCCTCCGTAGTCACACACCCTGAATGCCTCTGTAGTCAAACACCCTGAATGCCTCCGTAGTCACACACCCTGAATGCCTCCGTAGTCACACACCCTGAAGGCCTCCGTAGTCACACACCCTGGATGCCTCCATATTCACACACCTTGAATGCCTCCGTAGTCACACACCCTGAAGGCCTCCGTAGTCACACACCCTGGATGCCTCCATATTCACACACCTTGAATGCCTCTGTAGTCACACACCATGAACGCCTCCATATTCACACACCCTGAATGCCTCCATAGTCACACACCCTGGATGCCTCCATATTCACACACCCTGAATGCCTCCGTAGTCACACACCCTGAATGCCTCCGTAGTCACAAACCCTGAATGCCTCCATAGTCACACACCCTAAATGCCTCCATAGTCACACACCCTGAATGCCTCCATAGTCACACACCCTGAATGCCTCCATAGTCACACACCCTGAATGCTTCCATAGTCACACACCCTGAATGCTTCCATAGTCACACACCCTGAATGCCTCCATAGTCACACACCCTGAATGCCTCCATAGTCACACACCCTGAATGCCTCCATAGTCACACACCCTGAATGCCTCCATAGTCACACACCCTGAATGCCTCCATATTCACACACCCTGAATGCCTCCATAGTCACACACCCTGAAGGCCTACGTAGTCATGGAGCGCCCCCACAGGGCCACAGGTTACTCGGTACCAGTCCTCTCTGTCTCAGTTCTGGGGTCGTCACGGTGGCTTGACCCGGTCCATGACCCTGCTAAGGGGCGTCCAATGAAAGGGTTGATTGTAGTTTGTCAAGGTTCGTGACGCCACCTGTGGTATTCGGTCAGGGCGACAGACGCTGCTTCAGGGTCCGCTGGGGTGATGGAATGGCAGCTAGATGGTATACTTTCCCACAGGTGAAGTGTATCCCCAGGGCTTCCCAGTAGTGTAGGTGGCGATGGTGTCAGGCGCAGTTAATAACAAGGACACAGGGTTGCAGTCTCTTTACCTCTTTACTGGTGACTTCAGAATCCTCAATCCGGAGCACTGTTAACAGGGCTGTCTGAGACCGGCCGGTCCGAATGCACATCCAGAGTTCCCTTTGCAGGTGGAAATCAGTGCCTACCAACTATCGCCTGTGTGTTGCAGTCCTTCCCTGCTGAGCATTCAGGATAGTCCTTACAACTGTCGTTTCTATTCTGATGTTCTGCTTCGTCCCCCAGTTTGTTATGGCTAGGACGCACCCATTTGACGGGAAGGCTCGGAGCTATACTGGGACCCTAGAGACGCCTCTCTCCACGTTTGCCCCCTATGTCTTCTTAGGTGTTGTATGTTAGACAGCCAACCTATAATCAACTGTCCTGCCTCTGTTTGAAGTAATGCTTGGAGTCAGTTACTTCCTTGGCATTCTGGCCACCGGCTGCGCGCCTCCGTAGCATGTTGCCAATCTCGGGGCACGACTCCTACTGGTTCTCCTTTGTGCTTTGATCTCGTTTCTCACTTCTCCACAATATACTTCGCTTCGTGTCCTTTCTTTAGATACTGCCGCAAGGTAGTGCAGGTGCGGTTCTGTAACGATCTGTCCTTGTCGCTAAGTCACTGCCAGGTTTCCACGCCTGACAGGGACACCTCTGAATCTTCCCCGCAACACCCCCTGCCACGGGATGTTGCCTGGACAAAACCCAGCCAGCTTCTGACTAACTTCCTATCCAACCCCCAGTTTTACCAAAGTGTGAGGAGTGGCTTAATAAATAGAACCTTTTGCTCCCCCTGGTGGCCGGAGTGTGAAATGTAGTGTGTGACTGTGATACCTGGTCAGGTGGACTCCTTTAGTGCCATCAGACGTACCATCAATCCCCTTAGTGGTAAAGCGACATTACTGCAACGACCAGGTCTCTGGGGCGCTGCAGTCACACATCATGAATGCCTCCGTAGTCACACACCCTGAATGCCTCCATAGTTACACACCATGAATGCCTCCGTAGTCGCACACCCTGAATGCCTCCGTAGTCACACACCCTGAATGCCTCCGTAGTCACACACCCTGAATGCCTCCGTAGTCGCACACCCTGAATGCCTCCGTAGTCACACACCCTGAATGCCTCCGTAGTCACACACCCTGAATGCCTCCGTAGTCACACACCCTGAATGCCTCCTTAGTCACACACCCTGAATGCCTCCATATTCACACACCCTGAATGCCTCCATAGTCACACATCCTGAATGCCTCCGTAGTCGCACACCCTGAATGCCTCCGTAGTCACACACCCTGAATGCCTCCGTAGTCACACACCCTGAATGCCTCCGTAGTCACACACCCTGAATGCCTCCTTAGTCACACACCCTGAATGCCTCCATATTCACACACCCTGAATGCCTCCATAGTCACACATCCTGAATGCCTCCATAGTCACACACCCTGAATGCCTCCATAGTCACACACCCTGAATGCCTCCATAGTTACACACCATGAATGCCTCCGTAGTCGCACACCCTGAATGCCTCCGTAGTCACACACCCTGAATGCCTCCATAGTTACACACCATGAATGCCTCCGTAGTCGCACACCCTGAATGCCTCCGTAGTCACACACCCTGAATGCCTCCGTAGTCACACACCCTGAATGCCTCCGTAGTCACACACCCTGAATGCCTCCTTAGTCACACACCCTGAATGCCTCCATATTCACACACCCTGAATGCCTCCATAGTCACACATCCTGAATGCCTCCATAGTCACACACCCTGAATGCCTCCATAGTCACACACCCTGAATGCCTCCATAGTCACACAGCCTGAATGCCTCCATAGTCACACACCCTGAATGCCTCCATATTCACACAGCCTGAATGCCTCCGTAGTCACACACCCTGAATGCCTCCATAGTCACACAACCTGAATGTCTCCGTAGTCACACACCCTGAATGCCTCCATAGTCACACACCCTGTATGTCTCCGTAGTCACACAACCATACAGTAGTTTGCATCTGTGTATTAGTATTATGAGAGGGGTGGGCATATAATTGGTGTAATCTGTGCAGGGGCCGATGAAGTAAGGGGGCCCATTTTTACCTCCAAAGCAGGTGGAATTATGCATGTACTGGAAAGGGCCCGTATACTGTTCTTGCACGGGGGCCTTTTTCTGTCCGCCAGCATAAAATACTATCAATCTCAAGTCTAGGATATGTAAGCCCAGGAAAATATAGGCTTTTAGCCTATAAATGCAAGGATTCATGTTTCCATTAAAAAATATACTGTATATATCAAGTAGAAATCTTGATACACAGTACAAATATTGATATTCCAAGGTAGGGAAATTATTGTACCTTATTTTAAATACTTAAACCCAAATTCATGAAGCAATTTTAGCCAGAAAATATTGTGACTTTTGGTGTTTTCACGCCATCTCCAATCTATTTGGAAAGTAAATGGAATTTAGCAAAAACAAAATAAATTAAAAAAAAAATGACAACCCAGACATTGAAACCTCTTCAAGTAGCTGATTGGAGGGGTACAAGAGTTAAACTCATCCCTCTGCTCCCTTTTATCTAGTAGAATGAGTTATCTTAAAAATATGCCATTGGTTTAAAAGCCAGAATAATCCTTTAACTGTATAAACAGTATGCAGTAGAGTTATCAGTTGCCTTTAGTGCTATTTACATCTATGCAGGTGTTAATGTACTCTTCATCAGAAAACAGAGCTAAAACCACTATTAAATATATTAAAAAATTAACTAGCACAGTATATTTAGAAGTAAAACAACAACTATACTTTATAGTAACTTTTAGAATAAGCCATACTGTGTGTGTACTCCATTTCTAGCCATTATTTGATCTGTAGTCAGCATTTTTACCCGTCTTCTCTCTGCAGGCTTTATCTCTTAATTTTCAATTGACTCTGAGCTAATGTGATGAGAGGTGTTGCTGTGATCTCTCCCATATACATCACAGCAGCAGCATGTAGGAAATGGCTGGTGTCTCCGCGGTGTTGGATGTTTTGGTCTCCCCGAGGCCAATCATCTGTGCCTTTATAGCCTTTTTACTAGGCACTGCTCCTAATAGCCAGATTCCTACTCCACACTGATGAGGGGCAAAACCCCGAAACAGCTGTCTGTGGATGGATACCATGCTTGGCATAGGTGGCTTTCCTTCATAGGATGCTGCCCTTCCCGTGGTTGTTCCTTCCCGGGGAAAGGCCTGGCTATTCACTGCTTGCGTCGAGAAACACGTGATGGTGTCTCCGCAGCTTCTTTACATGCATCTGCATATTTCCCATAAGGGATGGGGGCAGTGTTCTGGAATCACTGCGTTGAGAAACACGTGATGGTGTCTCCGCGGTGTTGGATGTTTTGGTCTCCCCGAGGCCAATCATCTGTGCCTTTATAGCCTTTTTACTAGGCACTGCTCCTAATAGCCAGATTCCTACTCCACACTGATGAGGGGCAAAACCCCGAAACAGCTGTCTGTGGATGGATACCATGCTTGGCATAGGTGGCTTTCCTTCATAGGATGCTGCCCTTCCCGTGGTTGTTCCTTCCCGGGGAAAGGCCTGGCTATTCACTGCTTGCGTCGAGAAACACGTGATGGTGTCTCCGCAGCTTCTTTACATGCATCTGCATATTTCCCATAAGGGATGGGGGCAGTGTTCTGGAATCACTGCGTTGAGAAACACGTGATGGTGTCTCCGCGGTGTTGGATGTTTTGGTCTCCCCGAGGCCAATCATCTGTGCCTTTATAGCCTTTTTACTAGGCACTGCTCCTAATAGCCAGATTCCTACTCCACACTGATGAGGGGCAAAACCCCGAAACAGCTGTCTGTGGATGGATACCATGCTTGGCATAGGTGGCTTTCCTTCATAGGATGCTGCCCTTCCCGTGGTTGTTCCTTCCCGGGGAAAGGCCTGGCTATTCACTGCTTGCGTCGAGAAACACGTGATGGTGTCTCCGCAGCTTCTTTACATGCATCTGCATATTTCCCATAAGGGATGGGGGCAGTGTTCTGGAATCACTGCGTTGAGAAACACGTGATGGTGTCTCCGCGGTGTTGGATGTTTTGGTCTCCCCGAGGCCAATCATCTGTGCCTTTATAGCCTTTTTACTAGGCACTGCTCCTAATAGCCAGATTCCTACTCCACACTGATGAGGGGCAAAACCCCGAAACAGCTGTCTGTGGATGGATACCATGCTTGGCATAGGTGGCTTTCCTTCATAGGATGCTGCCCTTCCCGTGGTTGTTCCTTCCCGGGGAAAGGCCTGGCTATTCACTGCTTGCGTCGAGAAACACGTGATGGTGTCTCCGCAGCTTCTTTACATGCATCTGCATATTTCCCATAAGGGATGGGGGCAGTGTTCTGGAATCACTGCGTTGAGAAACACGTGATGGTGTCTCCGCGGTGTTGGATGTTTTGGTCTCCCCGAGGCCAATCATCTGTGCCTTTATAGCCTTTTTACTAGGCACTGCTCCTAATAGCCAGATTCCTACTCCACACTGATGAGGGGCAAAACCCCGAAACAGCTGTCTGTGGATGGATACCATGCTTGGCATAGGTGGCTTTCCTTCATAGGATGCTGCCCTTCCCGTGGTTGTTCCTTCCCGGGGAAAGGCCTGGCTATTCACTGCTTGCGTCGAGAAACACGTGATGGTGTCTCCGCAGCTTCTTTACATGCATCTGCATATTTCCCATAAGGGATGGGGGCAGTGTTCTGGAATCACTGCGTTGAGAAACACGTGATGGTGTCTCCGCGGTGTTGGATGTTTTGGTCTCCCCGAGGCCAATCATCTGTGCCTTTATAGCCTTTTTACTAGGCACTGCTCCTAATAGCCAGATTCCTACTCCACACTGATGAGGGGCAAAACCCCGAAACAGCTGTCTGTGGATGGATACCATGCTTGGCATAGGTGGCTTTCCTTCATAGGATGCTGCCCTTCCCGTGGTTGTTCCTTCCCGGGGAAAGGCCTGGCTATTCACTGCTTGCGTCGAGAAACACGTGATGGTGTCTCCGCAGCTTCTTTACATGCATCTGCATATTTCCCATAAGGGATGGGGGCAGTGTTCTGGAATCACTGCGTTGAGAAACACGTGATGGTGTCTCCGCGGTGTTGGATGTTTTGGTCTCCCCGAGGCCAATCATCTGTGCCTTTATAGCCTTTTTACTAGGCACTGCTCCTAATAGCCAGATTCCTACTCCACACTGATGAGGGGCAAAACCCCGAAACAGCTGTCTGTGGATGGATACCATGCTTGGCATAGGTGGCTTTCCTTCATAGGATGCTGCCCTTCCCGTGGTTGTTCCTTCCCGGGGAAAGGCCTGGCTATTCACTGCTTGCGTCGAGAAACACGTGATGGTGTCTCCGCAGCTTCTTTACATGCATCTGCATATTTCCCATAAGGGATGGGGGCAGTGTTCTGGAATCACTGCGTTGAGAAACACGTGATGGTGTCTCCGCGGTGTTGGATGTTTTGGTCTCCCCGAGGCCAATCATCTGTGCCTTTATAGCCTTTTTACTAGGCACTGCTCCTAATAGCCAGATTCCTACTCCACACTGATGAGGGGCAAAACCCCGAAACAGCTGTCTGTGGATGGATACCATGCTTGGCATAGGTGGCTTTCCTTCATAGGATGCTGCCCTTCCCGTGGTTGTTCCTTCCCGGGGAAAGGCCTGGCTATTCACTGCTTGCGTCGAGAAACACGTGATGGTGTCTCCGCAGCTTCTTTACATGCATCTGCATATTTCCCATAAGGGATGGGGGCAGTGTTCTGGAATCACTGCGTTGAGAAACACGTGATGGTGTCTCCGCGGTGTTGGATGTTTTGGTCTCCCCGAGGCCAATCATCTGTGCCTTTATAGCCTTTTTACTAGGCACTGCTCCTAATAGCCAGATTCCTACTCCACACTGATGAGGGGCAAAACCCCGAAACAGCTGTCTGTGGATGGATACCATGCTTGGCATAGGTGGCTTTCCTTCATAGGATGCTGCCCTTCCCGTGGTTGTTCCTTCCCGGGGAAAGGCCTGGCTATTCACTGCTTGCGTCGAGAAACACGTGATGGTGTCTCCGCAGCTTCTTTACATGCATCTGCATATTTCCCATAAGGGATGGGGGCAGTGTTCTGGAATCACTGCGTTGAGAAACACGTGATGGTGTCTCCGCGGTGTTGGATGTTTTGGTCTCCCCGAGGCCAATCATCTGTGCCTTTATAGCCTTTTTACTAGGCACTGCTCCTAATAGCCAGATTCCTACTCCACACTGATGAGGGGCAAAACCCCGAAACAGCTGTCTGTGGATGGATACCATGCTTGGCATAGGTGGCTTTCCTTCATAGGATGCTGCCCTTCCCGTGGTTGTTCCTTCCCGGGGAAAGGCCTGGCTATTCACTGCTTGCGTCGAGAAACACGTGATGGTGTCTCCGCAGCTTCTTTACATGCATCTGCATATTTCCCATAAGGGATGGGGGCAGTGTTCTGGAATCACTGCGTTGAGAAACACGTGATGGTGTCTCCGCGGTGTTGGATGTTTTGGTCTCCCCGAGGCCAATCATCTGTGCCTTTATAGCCTTTTTACTAGGCACTGCTCCTAATAGCCAGATTCCTACTCCACACTGATGAGGGGCAAAACCCCGAAACAGCTGTCTGTGGATGGATACCATGCTTGGCATAGGTGGCTTTCCTTCATAGGATGCTGCCCTTCCCGTGGTTGTTCCTTCCCGGGGAAAGGCCTGGCTATTCACTGCTTGCGTCGAGAAACACGTGATGGTGTCTCCGCAGCTTCTTTACATGCATCTGCATATTTCCCATAAGGGATGGGGGCAGTGTTCTGGAATCACTGCGTTGAGAAACACGTGATGGTGTCTCCGCGGTGTTGGATGTTTTGGTCTCCCCGAGGCCAATCATCTGTGCCTTTATAGCCTTTTTACTAGGCACTGCTCCTAATAGCCAGATTCCTACTCCACACTGATGAGGGGCAAAACCCCGAAACAGCTGTCTGTGGATGGATACCATGCTTGGCATAGGTGGCTTTCCTTCATAGGATGCTGCCCTTCCCGTGGTTGTTCCTTCCCGGGGAAAGGCCTGGCTATTCACTGCTTGCGTCGAGAAACACGTGATGGTGTCTCCGCAGCTTCTTTACATGCATCTGCATATTTCCCATAAGGGATGGGGGCAGTGTTCTGGAATCACTGCGTTGAGAAACACGTGATGGTGTCTCCGCGGTGTTGGATGTTTTGGTCTCCCCGAGGCCAATCATCTGTGCCTTTATAGCCTTTTTACTAGGCACTGCTCCTAATAGCCAGATTCCTACTCCACACTGATGAGGGGCAAAACCCCGAAACAGCTGTCTGTGGATGGATACCATGCTTGGCATAGGTGGCTTTCCTTCATAGGATGCTGCCCTTCCCGTGGTTGTTCCTTCCCGGGGAAAGGCCTGGCTATTCACTGCTTGCGTCGAGAAACACGTGATGGTGTCTCCGCAGCTTCTTTACATGCATCTGCATATTTCCCATAAGGGATGGGGGCAGTGTTCTGGAATCACTGCGTTGAGAAACACGTGATGGTGTCTCCGCGGTGTTGGATGTTTTGGTCTCCCCGAGGCCAATCATCTGTGCCTTTATAGCCTTTTTACTAGGCACTGCTCCTAATAGCCAGATTCCTACTCCACACTGATGAGGGGCAAAACCCCGAAACAGCTGTCTGTGGATGGATACCATGCTTGGCATAGGTGGCTTTCCTTCATAGGATGCTGCCCTTCCCGTGGTTGTTCCTTCCCGGGGAAAGGCCTGGCTATTCACTGCTTGCGTCGAGAAACACGTGATGGTGTCTCCGCAGCTTCTTTACATGCATCTGCATATTTCCCATAAGGGATGGGGGCAGTGTTCTGGAATCACTGCGTTGAGAAACACGTGATGGTGTCTCCGCGGTGTTGGATGTTTTGGTCTCCCCGAGGCCAATCATCTGTGCCTTTATAGCCTTTTTACTAGGCACTGCTCCTAATAGCCAGATTCCTACTCCACACTGATGAGGGGCAAAACCCCGAAACAGCTGTCTGTGGATGGATACCATGCTTGGCATAGGTGGCTTTCCTTCATAGGATGCTGCCCTTCCCGTGGTTGTTCCTTCCCGGGGAAAGGCCTGGCTATTCACTGCTTGCGTCGAGAAACACGTGATGGTGTCTCCGCAGCTTCTTTACATGCATCTGCATATTTCCCATAAGGGATGGGGGCAGTGTTCTGGAATCACTGCGTTGAGAAACACGTGATGGTGTCTCCGCGGTGTTGGATGTTTTGGTCTCCCCGAGGCCAATCATCTGTGCCTTTATAGCCTTTTTACTAGGCACTGCTCCTAATAGCCAGATTCCTACTCCACACTGATGAGGGGCAAAACCCCGAAACAGCTGTCTGTGGATGGATACCATGCTTGGCATAGGTGGCTTTCCTTCATAGGATGCTGCCCTTCCCGTGGTTGTTCCTTCCCGGGGAAAGGCCTGGCTATTCACTGCTTGCGTCGAGAAACACGTGATGGTGTCTCCGCAGCTTCTTTACATGCATCTGCATATTTCCCATAAGGGATGGGGGCAGTGTTCTGGAATCACTGCGTTGAGAAACACGTGATGGTGTCTCCGCGGTGTTGGATGTTTTGGTCTCCCCGAGGCCAATCATCTGTGCCTTTATAGCCTTTTTACTAGGCACTGCTCCTAATAGCCAGATTCCTACTCCACACTGATGAGGGGCAAAACCCCGAAACAGCTGTCTGTGGATGGATACCATGCTTGGCATAGGTGGCTTTCCTTCATAGGATGCTGCCCTTCCCGTGGTTGTTCCTTCCCGGGGAAAGGCCTGGCTATTCACTGCTTGCGTCGAGAAACACGTGATGGTGTCTCCGCAGCTTCTTTACATGCATCTGCATATTTCCCATAAGGGATGGGGGCAGTGTTCTGGAATCACTGCGTTGAGAAACACGTGATGGTGTCTCCGCGGTGTTGGATGTTTTGGTCTCCCCGAGGCCAATCATCTGTGCCTTTATAGCCTTTTTACTAGGCACTGCTCCTAATAGCCAGATTCCTACTCCACACTGATGAGGGGCAAAACCCCGAAACAGCTGTCTGTGGATGGATACCATGCTTGGCATAGGTGGCTTTCCTTCATAGGATGCTGCCCTTCCCGTGGTTGTTCCTTCCCGGGGAAAGGCCTGGCTATTCACTGCTTGCGTCGAGAAACACGTGATGGTGTCTCCGCAGCTTCTTTACATGCATCTGCATATTTCCCATAAGGGATGGGGGCAGTGTTCTGGAATCACTGCGTTGAGAAACACGTGATGGTGTCTCCGCGGTGTTGGATGTTTTGGTCTCCCCGAGGCCAATCATCTGTGCCTTTATAGCCTTTTTACTAGGCACTGCTCCTAATAGCCAGATTCCTACTCCACACTGATGAGGGGCAAAACCCCGAAACAGCTGTCTGTGGATGGATACCATGCTTGGCATAGGTGGCTTTCCTTCATAGGATGCTGCCCTTCCCGTGGTTGTTCCTTCCCGGGGAAAGGCCTGGCTATTCACTGCTTGCGTCGAGAAACACGTGATGGTGTCTCCGCAGCTTCTTTACATGCATCTGCATATTTCCCATAAGGGATGGGGGCAGTGTTCTGGAATCACTGCGTTGAGAAACACGTGATGGTGTCTCCGCGGTGTTGGATGTTTTGGTCTCCCCGAGGCCAATCATCTGTGCCTTTATAGCCTTTTTACTAGGCACTGCTCCTAATAGCCAGATTCCTACTCCACACTGATGAGGGGCAAAACCCCGAAACAGCTGTCTGTGGATGGATACCATGCTTGGCATAGGTGGCTTTCCTTCATAGGATGCTGCCCTTCCCGTGGTTGTTCCTTCCCGGGGAAAGGCCTGGCTATTCACTGCTTGCGTCGAGAAACACGTGATGGTGTCTCCGCAGCTTCTTTACATGCATCTGCATATTTCCCATAAGGGATGGGGGCAGTGTTCTGGAATCACTGCGTTGAGAAACACGTGATGGTGTCTCCGCGGTGTTGGATGTTTTGGTCTCCCCGAGGCCAATCATCTGTGCCTTTATAGCCTTTTTACTAGGCACTGCTCCTAATAGCCAGATTCCTACTCCACACTGATGAGGGGCAAAACCCCGAAACAGCTGTCTGTGGATGGATACCATGCTTGGCATAGGTGGCTTTCCTTCATAGGATGCTGCCCTTCCCGTGGTTGTTCCTTCCCGGGGAAAGGCCTGGCTATTCACTGCTTGCGTCGAGAAACACGTGATGGTGTCTCCGCAGCTTCTTTACATGCATCTGCATATTTCCCATAAGGGATGGGGGCAGTGTTCTGGAATCACTGCGTTGAGAAACACGTGATGGTGTCTCCGCGGTGTTGGATGTTTTGGTCTCCCCGAGGCCAATCATCTGTGCCTTTATAGCCTTTTTACTAGGCACTGCTCCTAATAGCCAGATTCCTACTCCACACTGATGAGGGGCAAAACCCCGAAACAGCTGTCTGTGGATGGATACCATGCTTGGCATAGGTGGCTTTCCTTCATAGGATGCTGCCCTTCCCGTGGTTGTTCCTTCCCGGGGAAAGGCCTGGCTATTCACTGCTTGCGTCGAGAAACACGTGATGGTGTCTCCGCAGCTTCTTTACATGCATCTGCATATTTCCCATAAGGGATGGGGGCAGTGTTCTGGAATCACTGCGTTGAGAAACACGTGATGGTGTCTCCGCGGTGTTGGATGTTTTGGTCTCCCCGAGGCCAATCATCTGTGCCTTTATAGCCTTTTTACTAGGCACTGCTCCTAATAGCCAGATTCCTACTCCACACTGATGAGGGGCAAAACCCCGAAACAGCTGTCTGTGGATGGATACCATGCTTGGCATAGGTGGCTTTCCTTCATAGGATGCTGCCCTTCCCGTGGTTGTTCCTTCCCGGGGAAAGGCCTGGCTATTCACTGCTTGCGTCGAGAAACACGTGATGGTGTCTCCGCAGCTTCTTTACATGCATCTGCATATTTCCCATAAGGGATGGGGGCAGTGTTCTGGAATCACTGCGTTGAGAAACACGTGATGGTGTCTCCGCGGTGTTGGATGTTTTGGTCTCCCCGAGGCCAATCATCTGTGCCTTTATAGCCTTTTTACTAGGCACTGCTCCTAATAGCCAGATTCCTACTCCACACTGATGAGGGGCAAAACCCCGAAACAGCTGTCTGTGGATGGATACCATGCTTGGCATAGGTGGCTTTCCTTCATAGGATGCTGCCCTTCCCGTGGTTGTTCCTTCCCGGGGAAAGGCCTGGCTATTCACTGCTTGCGTCGAGAAACACGTGATGGTGTCTCCGCAGCTTCTTTACATGCATCTGCATATTTCCCATAAGGGATGGGGGCAGTGTTCTGGAATCACTGCGTTGAGAAACACGTGATGGTGTCTCCGCGGTGTTGGATGTTTTGGTCTCCCCGAGGCCAATCATCTGTGCCTTTATAGCCTTTTTACTAGGCACTGCTCCTAATAGCCAGATTCCTACTCCACACTGATGAGGGGCAAAACCCTGAAACAGCTGTCTGTGGATGGATACCATGCTTGGCATAGGTGGCTTTCCTTCATAGGATGCTGCCCTTCCCGTGGTTGTTCCTTCCCGGGGAAAGGCCTGGCTATTCACTGCTTGCGTCGAGAAACACGTGATGGTGTCTCCGCAGCTTCTTTACATGCATCTGCATATTTCCCATAAGGGATGGGGGCAGTGTTCTGGAATCACTGCGTTGAGAAACACGTGATGGTGTCTCCGCGGTGTTGGATGTTTTGGTCTCCCCGAGGCCAATCATCTGTGCCTTTGTAGGAAATTATACACAGTATTGAGCAGTATAGATGTGAATCCAGCTCTGGGGTGAGGTAAAATACTTGTTAAAAAACTGAGCACAATCTTTCTGTGTCTTCTTCTGATTGTTGTCTTACACCATCTCCCATTCCTGCTTTATATAGTACAAATAACTGACACCTTACTGCTCTGGCAAAGTGTGTTGTTTTGAGCAGGATTGTTTTGTTTCCAGTGTAGATGTTGAGTTCTGGAGAAAGGTGAGATGGAAGAAGTGTCTCATAAGTGAAGAAAGAAGTTTCTTATACACTGCTCAAAAAAATAAAGGGGACACTAAAATACCACATCCTAGATATCACTAAATGAAATATTCTAATTGCATATCTTTATTCAATACAGAGTGGAATGTGTTGAGAACAATAAAACATAAAAATGATCAATTTAAATCAAAATTAGTATCACATGGAAGTCTGGATTTGGAATGATACTCAAAATCATAGTGGAAAATCAAATTACAGGCTGATGCAACTTCAGTGGAAATCTATTACGACAAGGAAATGATGCTCAGTAGTGTGTGTGTGGCCTCCATGTGCCTGTATCCCCTCTATACAGAGCCTGAGCATGATCCCTATGAGGCAATGGATGTTATCCTGAGGGATCTTCTCCCAAGCCTGAATATGAACATCAGTTAACTCCTGGACAGTCTGTGGTGCAATAGTCTGTGGGCGTTGGTGAAAGGAATGAGACATGATGTCCAAGATGTGTTGGATTGGATTCAGGTCTGGGGAACGGGCAGGCCAGTCGATACCATCAATGCCTTCATCATGCAGAAACTGCTGACACACATCAGCCACATTAGACATAGCATTGTCATGCATCAGAAGGAAGCCAGGGCCCAGATCACCTATATATGTCTCAGAATGGTTTGAGGATCTCATCCTGGTACCTATTGGCCATCAGGATACCTCTGGATAGAACATGGAGGGCTGTGCGGCCCTCCAAAGAAATGCCTCCCCACACCAGTACTCACCCACTGCCAAACCGGTCATGCTGGAGGATGTTGTAGGCAGCAGAGCATTCTCCATGTTGTCTCCAGACTTTGTTGCATTTGTCACTTGTGCTCAGTGTGAACCTGCACTCATCCATCAAGAGCACAGGGGGCCAATGTTGGTGTTCTCTGGCAAATGCTAATTGCCCTGCGCAGTCTTGTGCTGTAAGCACAATGCTTACTTGTGGACGTCGGGCCCTCATACCACCCTCATGGAGTCTGTTTCTGACAGTTTAATCAGACATATGGATGTTATTGGCCTGCTGGGTTCTGGCACTGCTCCTCTTGTTCGTCATTGCAGAAAGGAGGTTCTGCTGCTGGGTTGTTGCCCTCATATGGCCCCTCCACGTCTCATGGTGAACTGGCCTGTCTCTTCGTGTCTGCTCCATGCTCTGGACACTGTGCTGACAGACACAGCTACCTTTCTTGCCACAGCTCATCCTGGATGAGCAGCACTACCTGAGAAACTTCTGAGGGTTGTAGACACCTCCTCATGCTACATGCTACTGGGTGAGAGAGCAAAGACAAAATGCAAAAATGACAAAAACAACAGCCAAAAAGAATGAGAATAGAGAAATGGTCTGTGGTCACCAACTTCAGAACCATTCCTTTATAGGGGTTGTCTTGCTAATTGCCTATCATTTCTACCTGTTGTCTGTTCCATTTGCACAACAGCAGAGGAAATTAATTCACAATCAGTGTTGCTTCATAACTGGGGCCTAAGGGGTAATTTCTCCTTGTGGAGAGTGACATACCAGCTCTGGCTTGTCAAGGTAAGGAGGCTTATTCGCCGTGCAATGCTCCCTGGAAATTATATATGCAAATTGCCTCTTCAGAGAAAAAGAAGACTCTATAGCGCCACCTGTTGGAAGTAGCGATCCTACAAGTCACAATCAACCCTTTAATGAGTGGTGCCAACAGCCCGAATCACCGTGTCTGCGAATTGAGATACTGATTTGGCTTTTATCCTAAGTCATATTGCACGACTCTTTAAATGGTTGATTGTGACTTGTAGGATCGCTACTTCCAACAGGTGGCGCTATAGATTTTAAGTCCTCTTTTTCTCTGAAGAGGCAATTTGCTTCATAACTGAACAGGTTGAAATCACAGAATTGTGATTGACTTGGAGTTACATTGCGTTTACATTTAAGTGCTCCCTTTATTTTTTTTGAGCAGTGTATTTGCATGTACCATTTATTTTTGCTAAGTTTTTGAAAGCGCAGTTCCTCTTTATCAATATAGTGTTCAAAGATGGATATTCAGTTTAAGCTTCATTTTCACACTTACCTGCAAGTCACAGTTGTAGTATTATCGAATTTTACATCTAGAACAGTAAACCTTTTCCCTCCCATTAAAGTCCCTGAGTGGGGAGAAATTCGGAGACACAATTTTTGATAATCTGTACAACAGCTTCCTAAATTCAAACAACTTGCATGGCAGGAGCAGTTCTTGAGATTTTCACCACATTGTGATTGGCAGGATTCAATTTCACCTGTGAATAAACACATGCATCACATTTCAGAGTTGCTGGACTATGTAGTTAACAGCAGATTCCACAATTGAGAGATATTTATCACTGGCAGTGCATCTAGAGAGAATACTTCCATAATAATGCTTCGATGATATATGGCTCAACTTCTGAATGAATGTCACATGAAAACCTGTGAATGCCTTAAAATTTTCCAAGCATTTGTCCTGTTTGTGAGCATGCCCACTCAGCTTAGATTGATATCTTGCAACACAGGTTCACATGATAGGCGGGGTCGTCATTCAAAGCTGAGTGGGATACAGTGAATAGTCTCTGCTGCAACACATCCCAGATGACTGGAAGGGGCATTGTGTGGAACTTTTTTGGCAAGTAATTTTTCTCCGTAATACCAATAAACAAGGAAATGTTTAGCACTGTAATAACATGAAGTATAACAGGATGACATGTTTGCTTTAACCCTGCTGTTCTGTTCGGTCTGGGGAGACCTATTTTGAACTTTGGTATTTTTTGGGGTGTTCAAGATGCGGTTCTGAAACTTGTGGTTGATTGACTTAAATGAGGATGGGTCGGTCGGCCACGGGTTTCAGAGCCGCATCTTGAATATTTTAAAGAATATTGAAGTTCAAAGTCGGTCATTTTTGACCAACAGAACAGCAGGGTTAATATTGCTAGAAATTTAGCAATCATCTGGCATTGTTTTTATTAATACTTTGTTAATTGGCATGACAGTTATGGGAAAGTTGCAGAAAAACCTCACTTGAGTTTTTATGAATATATTATTGTATGTTTACTTCTGTAAAAAGCATATATAAAATTATTCTACATGATAAGTTGAGTATCTTTATCAATACATTGCATTAGTCATCTTTAATGGATCTTGAGTTATTCAATCCAATATTATACATCAGAGCTACATTCAAACATGTTTTAAAAATCCTCTCTGTTCTCAACAATAGAGGGATTTTTAATTTCATAGTTTACTTCTCGTTAAAGCCTATCAGAGGTGATGGAGTTTCCTAAGCAAGGAGAGCCGTCTTGCAAGCTGTTTGATACAAATTTTGCAAGTGCAGCGCTGAATCTGGCCAGATCACTGAATCTGGCCAACTTTAGTGCCCCTGAACTCCTCTGATGCTGCTGTCACAAGGTTTTTATGTTCTCTAGGAAGACCCAGCGTTAGATGGTCATATCAGTTAATTAATCACAGGTCTTCTTCACAAATCCTGTTGTATGCTGGTCAGAAACATGCAGCTCCATTTCAGCTGCTTCTGATCTGGTCATTACCTCTTCCTATAAAAACTGGTCAGACCTTTTTGTCCCTGCCGATGAAAGATTTGTCTTCCTGTGCTCTGTACTAAAGCTCAGTGTTTGGAGTAGTGTTGTTGTACAAGTGTTTTGTGGTTTGCAGTAGTACATGTGTGTTTAGCTCCTGGTCCCTGTTTCCGTTTAGTTTATTCCTCCCTGTCCCGACCCTCCTCCCTATTGTTGGTTAGTGCTTTTGTATGAGAGAGGTTTTCTGTTATCCCTGTTTTTGTATTTTGTGTTTTCTTTACATTACATTTCTGTCCCATGCCTCATGGGGTGGTGGAGGGGACAGATCTGGGATTAACAGTGGCATAGTAAGGTTGGAGACTCGGGTCTCTCTCTACCTTCAAGAGTACCCCTGGGACAGGGATAGTTAGGGTCCCAGTTCAAGGGACAGTTTGAGGCCCCCCTTCCTTACCAAAGACCATCACAGCATGATAGCTGCAGATGTAATGCTGCTGCTAGCTGAATCAGAGTGGGCACAGTTGAACCAGTAGCGCGGCTGTGCTGCTTTTCGAAACTGTCAGCCTTCAGGAATGCACCATCTGGGTTGCCAACGGTACAGAAATGGCAAGATAGTCCATAAAATGGGGCACATTTTTTTTCTGTCCATAAATAAGATTTAGAGAGTCTGAGATTTTTTTTATTAAGCTGAAGAACCTTATACAGATAATTTTGACTGTAATTATCATCATTTTACAGTCTTCATATGAGAATTATGGGCTGTAGATATGTATCACTTGTAATCATAATTATTTATTATGATTTTCCAATGTGTCTGTAAAATATATTGTCCATCATTTTTTCATAAGCTGTTGAGATAAAGTAAGACATCAAGTTGACATCCCTCTGCACCAGCCCCCAGCAAGCCGAAAGCTGGGAGGCAAGGAAGTCATGTACAAAAAATAGACAACCTCTTTAGTGAGGATGTCTAAGAACAAGTTTGCTTAAAGTTTCCAATAAGAACTAGCAGAACTGTGAATTCCGCACTGTGTTACAATATAGTATATCAAGGTATTTATAAGCTACATTTGATGTACATTATATAGGTGAACTAAAGAAAGTTCAAACATTAACATACCTCTTAAATATTTTCCATGTACTTACTGAATTAAAACTGGTTATAGAGATACTTCACATGCCGTTGGGAATTCATTCTAGCATATTTAATTTTTTAACTAGAAAAGCTATATACCTGTCATGACACAGCTGTTGAGTGACCAGCGACCAGGGGCTCCTTCCCTGTACCTAACACTAGGGGGCGCCCTATCTCGTGCTATTCCCCAGGATACTTCTGAAGGTGAAAATGCCGGGGCCTCCACCCTTGCCTTATCTCCTGAGTTAGCCCTTCATCTGTTCTCTTCCCCACCAAGGGAAGAGGGGCACTACTGTGCACCGTAGTCCACCAACCCAGCAAACAAGGGAACACAAACAAAGATTAACAGTAAACTCCAGGCATACAAAATATTCACTCACATATAACAGAGGAATGCACCAATGCGTGGTGGTAGGGGAATAAACCAAAATAGAGAAGGATAGGGAATTATCACACATACAAACCAAGCAACAGTCACATATAACTCCTCCAACACTCGTTCTCATATGAACTCCTTTCCTTCCATTAGCCATGCAGCAAATGCTAGTTCTAACAAAGATTTGTATGACAGCTCAGATTATAAAGGGGAAAAGAGTGGCTAACCGAGCTCAGCTGTGAGCACAGGGATTTCCAACATGGCTGAATAACCTCTGTCCTGCCAGAAGGAATAATCACCATTAAAGGAAACTTGTCACCCCTCCCCCAGGCGATTTTAACTAAAAGAGCCACCTTGTGCAGTACTAATGCTGTATTCTGTCAAGGTGGCTCTTTTAGTTGGGGTCCCTGCCAAAGCTGAACTATTCGTTTTTAGGATTTGCCTTTCCTACCTGTAGTTTGTCAGGGTGGCATGTCTTTTCCCCCCTGACACAAACGCCTCCCAGCCATCACTCAGGGCCTCCGTGCGCTGGGCGCTGCCTCCACTTCCTTTATTAACGTCCCCGGCGCCTGCACTGTAAGCTTTTTTTTGCGCATGCGCAGTTTGCGCTGCCCTTCGACTCCCATCACACGATGGGAACTTACAGCGCAGGTGCTGGGGACGTTAAAGGGAACCTGTCACCTGAATTTTTGGCGGGACCGGTTTTGGGTCACATGGGCAGAGTGTTCGGGTGTTTGATTCACCCTTTCCTTACCCGCTGGCTGCATGCTGACCGAAATATTGGATTGAAGTTCATTCTCTGCCCTCCATAGTACACGCCTGCGCAAGGCAAGATTGCCTTGCGCAGGCGTGTACTACGGAGGACAGAGAATGAACTTCAATCCAATATTGCGCCAGCATGCAGCCAGCGGGTAAGGAAAGGGTGAATCAAACACCCAAAAACTCCGCCCATATGACCCAAAACCAGTCCCGCCAAATTCAGGTGACAGGTTCCCTTTAATGAAGGAAGTGGAGGCGATGCCCGGCGCACGAGGCTCTGAGTGATGGCTGGGAGGCGTTTGTGTAAGGGGGAAAAGACATGCCCCCTGACAAACTACAGGTAGGAAAGGCAAATTCTAAAAACGAATCGTTCAGCGTTGGCAGGGACCCCAACTAAAAGAGCCACCTTGACAGAATGCAGCATTAGTGCTGCACAAGGTGGCTCTTTTAGTTAAAAACGCCTGGGGGTGACAGGTTCCCATTAAAATGAAGGAGAAGTGCTTTATCTCAGCGCCAGAGGAGGAGTTATCAGACGCTGTGGTCTTCTGGCTCCAGACTGTCTCGGTAACCCAGTAACGGTACCCCTCTGTTCCACGAGGCACCTCAGGACCAGGTTTTCGAGGAGTGCCACGTGAAAAGCTCGGACCAGTCTGGCTGCATAAACATCATTGCTGGTACCCACATCCTCTCCTCAGGACCGTACCTGCTCCAATATACCGGATACTGAAGCGATCGACAAGCAACATGAGAATCCAAGATCTTTGCAATCTGAAACTCCAAGTTTCCATCGATAATAACACTTCTTCTCAGTGCCGCAGTAAGAGCAGATGCTGCGATCTTCCGGCTCCACACTGGTAACCCCGTGACAATACCTTTATGTATGAAATAGGCAATGCTAAAAAATAAATATCTAGAGTATGGATGCAACTGTGTTAGCAACCTATAAGCCACAAGCCATTAGCTACTCTCTAGCCAAAATAGAAGGATCTTGAGCAGAGAAATCTCCTCTATTAAAAACAAAAAATACATAACACAAAGCCACTGCAAATAGATGCAGTCTGCTCTTGAAATGATCAAATGACATAAAACATCCATTATGTAATGGTTTATATTACATGAGTATTTGGTGCTTATAGGTTGCTAACCCAGTTAAAGGGGTATTCCCATCTCAAAAATCCTATCCCAAAATGTAATAGGTGTACTAATAATAATATTAGCAAATACCTCCAATTATAAATGTAGAATGTTTTTTCTGATTAGCTACATCTCTTTCCTCATGTGCAGGTATTGCAGGACCTTAGCTATCCATGGTTACGAGTCGACCACTGATATAATCATAGTTACTTAGCTAGTTGCTAGTGGTCGTTACCATGGATTCAATGTCTGCACATAAGGAAAAAGACATAGCGAATCAAAAAAATTATACTATTATAATTGGAGGTATTTGCAAATATTATTATTATTACACCTACTACATACTGGGGTAAAAGCTTTGAGATGGGAATACCCATTTAATATTGTACGTATATAAATTTCAACATTGCCTATTTCATACAGGAAAAAAATGTATAGCTTTTCTACTTGAAAAATAGAATATACCAGAAAGAATTTCTGACAAAAATTGTAAGATCAAATACACCATGTTCCAAATTATTTGGCAAATGACTTTTTTCTCAGATTTTCCAAATGGTCGGTGCAAGTGACAGTCAGTCTAATAAAAGTCATCACCCGTTAGAGTATACTTCGAATTTTATTGAAGAAACCTCCCAATGATAACAGTATACCCTCCAAAATGAATAAAAACTCAAAATGCACTTTTCCAAATTATTAGGCACAGTAGAATTTCTAAACATTTGATATGTTTAAAGAACTGAAAATGCTCATTTGTGGAATTTGCAGCATTAGGAGGTCACATTCACAGAACAAAAAAAGCTATTTTAGGCCTGTTTCACATTTACGGTTGTGTCCGCAGCGTTGCTGCCGCAATTATCCGCATGCGTTGTGTATTCCTATATTTCACATTCACATGTGTCTGCGATCGGTTGCGTTTTGCCGCGTATTAAGATGCATGTTTGGCGCGGTAAACGCTGCACGTAGTAATTTTACAGGCATCAATTTGCCACCTAGAAACGTATGCGGTTGTTAGCGGATGAAATGCGGCAAAAAAACGAATTGCTGTCTATGTGAAAGCATGCGGCCGCAAGCACATGCGTATGCTTGCGTTTGTGAACGCATGTGTTGCACCACAGGAAAACATGTCAAGACACTGATCAGCCCCCCCTACATACAAAGTGATAAAGGGAGGGAGTGGATATTTGCAGGTCACTACTCAGAAGACAGAGAACCAGACCAGAAAGATGAAAGCACCTTGGAGGAAACAAGACTCTGAATAATGTGAGTATATCCTAGCCAATGCCTTTATTTTCTATTTTCTGTTTCTACATGTCCTAATTTCTGCCATTTCTTTCTGCATGCATGCATCAGAATGTCATCTTCTTCTGATGAGGAGCAACGTCCTGGGCCTTCACAAGCCGAACATGTCAGTGAAGTGAGTACTCAACTCCTCAGATTGTTAAGTATTCACTGTCACATCTACATATGTAACAATTTTTTTTCCTTTTTTTAGAGCACTTCTTCCACTGCGGCAGAGGCTGAGCAGGAGCAGCGGGATCATGGTCTGGTGGCAAGGCGGCAGTGTGTAAGTATACCTGGCTGACTGTTTATTGTATCCTCACTTTAGTATTCTTGAATCTTCCTTTCTTTACTTTCCTCTTTCTTTACATTTTTTCTTCTGGACTCCTTTTTTTTATCATGACTTTCATTATTCATGCCATTTCTCTGCCTCTGTTTTCTTTCTTTTCCTTATGTTAATGTCTCCAACCTTAATGTCTTAATTTATTTTTTAGGTTCCTGAATGGGATGAGGACCTCATTGACAATGATATCCTCATCTCCCTGGTCCATGAGCGAGTCCCGTTGTGGGACACCCGGGTTCCGCAGCACTCGGACAACGTGACAATCCGGCGGCTATGGAATGAGGTGGCCAAAGCGATGTGGGATGGCTGGGACAATGCGCCGACTCAGGTCCGAAATGCATTTTGTAAGTATTGCAATGCAGTGTGATGCAGCAGAGACCTTGGCTGTGCTCACAAAACTGTGTGTGATGACAGAAACTCTCAGGAGTTTCTCTCATCACACACAGTTGTGTGAGCACGGCCAAAAGTCCATTGTCTAACCAATATGTTTTGTTTTTTCAACAGTGCTCAAAGTCAAAACACGTTGGCGTTCGATGAGGGACCGCTTCAACAAGGACCTTCGTCAAGAGAGCCGTGTTCCTTGTGGTTCTGGAGCAAGGATCCAAAAATATAAATACCACCGCATTCTGGCATTTTTAAGACCGGCCCTTGCCCAGAGAACGTAAGTATTTTTTCGGTGTATTAGGTTGTGTTGTATTGCCATAATCTGTATGTTTCTATTCCACAGGAGTTGGCGTTTTGTAAATGTTTGGTATTATTTTTTTTTATTTTCTCACAGCACATGGAGCAGCACTGTTGACCCAGATTCTGGAGCGGTCCTTCATCAGACTGCCACGGACCCGTCCCAGCTATCCAGCAGCGCTGCAGCAAGTGGGCCTGCCACACTAACTGGAGACCAGGAAGCTGGTCCATCATGTGATCCCCTTTCCCAGTTCTCTGCCCCTTTTTTGGGGCGCCTCCCAGCAGCAGCAGAGGGCCTCGGACAGGTCACTCATGCCCGAGTTTTTGCACTTGAGCTCGGTTTTTCACGATGGACTCAAGGCGATGGGTGACCGCCTGGATACTGCCATTAGCCATATGAATACATGAATCCAGGAGGTCACCAAAAGCCGTGACCAAATAAAAGCCGACCTCCAGAGGCCAGCACATCATTTTTTTAATCAAATTGAACAGGGCTGTCGGAACACCTAACTCCTGATCTCCAGCTTAGAGTCATGCAGGCCTGCAATGCTGCTTACGTGCAGGCTATGCAGCAGAGGCGGTATTTTCAGCAGACAGTGGCGGCATATCCACCTGTGCCTACACTGTCATGCTTGACCTCAATGCCAACCTCTGCTGCATACCACTGCACGGCCACCTCCATTCCAAGCACTGCCGGACACCACTACAGCACCACCACCATACCGAGTGCTGTTGGACAGCCCAACACCACCACCATGGCAACTGCTGCCCCTGCTTGGACCTCCTCCACTGCCACCACCATGCAGCAGCAGGACCCTGGCATGGTCTTCCCTTCCACTCCGCCACCACGATGCAGCAGGAAGCTGGCATGGCCTTCCAACCTCCTGCCGCAACCATGCAGCAGCAGCAGCGGGACAAAGACACTGACAGTTCGGCCACTATGACCAGGCCACAAAAAATTAGCCCACCGAGGCTCCCCAGACCGCAGCGCCGATCCCAAAAATGGAAAAAAGCGGACTATTTCTATTCCTCCCCCTCACCTCCCAATATTTCTGTAATGTCAGTTTTGTCTCACCCTTCCAGTGTGTCTCTGCCCTCTCGTGCATCAAGCCCCATCCCCGAACTCCCAGACCCCACTACTTTAACCCCTTCCCGACCCATGACGCCACATAGGCATCATGAAAGTCGGTGCCAATCCGACCCATTACGCCTATGTGGCGTCATGGAAAGATCGCGTCCCTGCAGATCGGGTGAAAGGGTTAACTCCCATTTCACCCGATCTGCAGGGACAGGGGGAGTGGTAGTTTAGCCCAGGGGGGGTGGCTTCATCCCCCCGTGGCTACGATCGCTCTGATTGGCTGTTGAAAGTGAAACTGCCAATCAGAGGGATTTGTAATATTTCACCTATTATAACGGGTGAAATATTACAATCCAGCCATGGCCGATGCTGCAATATCATCGGCCATGGCTGGAAATACTAATGTGCCCCCACCCCACCGATCGCCCCCCCAGCCCGCCGATCTGTCCGGTACACTGCCCCGCTCCCCTCCGTCCTGTGCTCCGCTCCCCCCCCGTGCTCTTGTCCGCTCACCCCCGTGCTCCAATCACCCCCCGTGCTCCAATCACCCCCCCTGCACTCCGATCCACCCCCCCGTGCTCCGTTCCACCCCCGTGCTCCGTTCCACCCCCCCGGTGCTCCGTTCCACCCCCCCCGTGCTCCGTTCCACCCCTCCCGCGTTCCGATCCACCCCCCCATGCTCCGATCCCCCCCCCGTGCTCCCCCCCACCCCATCATACTTACCGATCCTGCCGGGGTCCGTCCGTCTTCTCCCTGGGCGCCGCCATCTTCCAAAATGGCGGGCGCATGCGCAGTGCGCCCGCCGAATCTGCCGGCCAGCAGATTCGTTCAAAGTGCATTTTGATCACTGAGATATAATCTATCCCAGTGATCAAAATAAAAAAATGATAAATGACCCCCCCCCCTTTGTCACCCCCATAGGTAGGGACAATAAAAAAATAAAGAATTTTTTTTTCCACTAATGTTAGAATAGGGTTAGGGTTAGGGGTAGGGTTAGGGGTAGGGCTAGGGTTAGGGCTAGGGCTAGGGTTAGGGGTAGGGTTAGGGGTAGGGCTAGGGTTAGGGTTAGGGTTAGGGCTAGGGGTAGGGTTAGGGTTAGGGTTAGGGCTAGGGGTAGGGTTAGGGGTAGGGTTAGGGCTAGGGTAAGGGCTAGGGTTAGGGTTAGGGTTAGAGCTAGGGTTAGGGTTTTGGTATGTGCACACGTATTCTGGTCCTCTGCGGATTTTTCCGCTGCGGATTTGATAAATCCGCAGTGCTAAACCGCTGCGGATTTATGGCGGATTTACCATGTTTTTTCTGCGCATTTCACTGCGGTTTTACAACTGCGGTTTTCTATTGGATCAGTTGTAAAACCGCTGCGGAATCCGCAGAAAGAAGAGACATGCTGCGGAATGTAAACCGCTGCGTTTCCGTGCAGTTTTTCTGCAGCATGTGTACAGCGATTTTTGTTTCCCATAGGTTTACATTGAACTGTAAACTCATGGGAAACTGCTGCGGATCCACAGCGTTTTCCGCAGCGTGTGCACATACCTTTAGAATTAGGCTATGTGCACACGGTGCGGATTTGGCTGCGGATCCGCAGCGGATTGGCCGCTGCGGATTCGCAGCAGTATTCCATCAGGTTTACAGTACCAAGTAAACCTATAGAAAACCAAATCCGCTGTGCCCATGGTGTGGAAAATACCGTGCGGAATCCGCAGATGAAATCCGCACAAAAAACACTGGAAATCTGCGGAAAATCCGCAGGTAAAACGCAGTGCCTTTTACCCGCGGATTTTTCAAAAATGATGCTGAAAAATCTCACACGAATCCGCAACGTGGGCACATAGCCTTAGGGTTAAGGTTGGGATTAGGGTTGTGGTTAGGGTTGTGATTAGGGTTATGGCTACAGTTGGGATTAGGGTTAGGGGTGTGGGGGGTTAGGGCTGTGGTTAGAATTGAGGGGTTTCCACTGTTTAGGCACATCAGGGGTCTCCAAACGCAACATGGCGCCACCATTGATTCCAGCCAATCTTGTATTCAAAAAGTCAAATGGTGCTCCCTCAATTCCGAGCCCCGACGTGTGCCCAAACAGTGGTTTACCCCCACATATGGGGTACCAGCATACTCAGGATAAACTGCGCAACAATTACTGGGGTCCAATTTCTCCTGTTACCCTTGTGAAAATAAAAAAATGATTGCTAAAACATCATTTTTGAGGAAAGAAAAATGATTTTTTATTTTCACGGCTATGCGTTGTAAACGTCTGTGAAGCACTTGGGGGTTCAAAGTGCTCACCACATATCCAGATAAGTTCCTTGGGGGGTCTAGTTTCTAAAATGGGGTCACTTGTGGGGGGTTTCTACTGTTTAGGCACACCAGGGGCTCTGCAAACGCAACGTGACGCCCGCAGACCATTCCATCAAAGTCTGCATTTCAAAAGTCACTACTTCCCTTCTGAGCCCCGACGTGTGTCCAAACAGTGGTTTACCCCCACACATGGGGTATCAGCATACTCAGGAGAAACTGGACAACAACTGTTGGGGTCCAATTTCTCCTGTAACCCTTGGGAAAATTAAAAATTCTGGGCTAAATAATTATTTTTGAGGAAAGAAAACGTATTTATTATTTTCACGGCTCTGCGTTGTAAACTTCTGTGAAGCACTTGGGGGTTCAAAGTGCTCACCACACATCTAGATAAGTTCCTTTCGGGGTCTAGTTTCCAAAATGGGGTCACTTGTGGGGGGCTTCTACTGTTTAGCCACATCAGGGGCTCTGCAAACGCAACGTGACGCCCGCAGAGCATTCCATCAAAGTCTGCATTTCAAAACGTCACTACTTCACTTCCGAGCCCCGGCGTGTGCCCAAACAGTGGTTTACCCCCACATATGGGGTATCAGCGTACTCAGGAGAAACTGGACAACAACTTTTGGGGTGAAATTTCTCCTGTTACCCTTTGTAAAATAAAAAATTGCAGGCTAAAAGATCATTTTTGAGAAAATAATTTTTATTTTTTATTTTCATGGCTCTGTGTTATAAACTTCTGTGAAGCACTTGGGGGTTCAAAGTCCTCACCACACATCTAGATTAGTTCCTTTGGGGGTCTAGTTTCCAAAATGGGGTCATTTGTGGGGGATCTCCAATGTTTAGGCATACAGGGGCTCTCCAAACGTGACATGGTGTCCGCTAATGATTGGAGCTAATTTTCCATTTAAAAAGCCAAATGGCGTGCCTTCCCTTCCGAGCCCTGCCGTGCGCCCAAACAGTGGTTTACCCCCACATATGGGGTATCAGCATACTCAGGACAAACTGGACAAGAACATTTGGTGTCCAATTTCTCCTATTACCCTTGGCAAAATAGGAAATTCCAGGCTAAAAAATCATTTTTGAGGAAAGAAAAATTATTTTTTATTTTCATGGCTCTGCGTTATAAACTTCTGTGAAGCACCTTGGGGTTTAAAGTGCTCAATATGCATCCAGATAAGTTCCTTGGGGGGTCTAGTTTCCAAAATGGGGTCACTTGTGGGGGAGCTCCAATGTTTAGGCACACAGGGGCTCTCCAAACGCGACATGGTGCCCGCTAACAAATGGAGCTAATTTTCCATTCAAAAAGTCAAATGGCACGCCTTCCCTTCCGAGCCCTGCCGTGTGCCCAAACAGTGGTTTACCCCCACATATGAGGTATCGGCGTACTCGGGAGAAATTGCCCAACAAATTTTAGGATCCATTTTATCCTATTGCCCATGTGAAAATGAAAAAATTGAGGCGAAAAGAATTTTTTTGTGAAAAGAAAGTAGTTTTTCATTTTTACAGATCAATTTGTGAAGCACCTGGGGGTTTAAAGTGCTCACTAGGCATCTAGATAAGTTCCTTGGGGGGTCTAGTTTCCAAAATGGGGTCACTTGTGGGGGGAGCTCCAATGTTTAGGCACACATGGGCTCTCCAAATGCGACATGGTGTCCGCTAACGATGGAGATAATTTTTCATTCAAAAAGTCAAATGGAGCTCCTTCCCTTCCGAGCCTTACCATGTGCCCAAACAGTGGTTTACCCCCACATGTGAGGTATTGGTGTACTCAGGAGAAATTGCCCAACAAATTTTAGGATCCATTTTATCCTGTTGCCCATGTGAAAATGAAAAAATTGAGGCTAAAAGAATTTTTTTGTGAAAAAAAAGTACTTTTTCATTTTTACGGATCAATTTGTGAAGCACCTGGGGGTTCAAAGTGCTAACTAGGCATCTAGATAAGTTCCTTGGGGCGTCTAGTTTCCAAAATTTGGTCACTTGTGGGGGAGCTCCAATTTTTAGGCACACGGGGGCTCTCCAAACGTGACATGGTGTCCGCTAAAGAGTGGAGCCAATTTTTCATTCAAAAAGTCAAATGGCGCTCCTTCCCTTCCAAGCCCTGCCGTGCGCCCAAACAGTGGTTTACCCCCACATATGAGGTATCAGCGTACTCAGGACAAATTGGACAACAACTTTCGTGGTTCAGTTTCTCCTTTTACCATTGGGAAAATAAAAAAATTGTTGCTAAAAGATAATTTTTGTGACTAAAAAATTAAATGTTCATTTTTTCCTTCCATGTTGCTTCTGCTGCTGTGAAGTACCTGAAGGGTTAATAAACTTCTTGAATGTGGTTTTGAGTACCTTGAGGGGTGCATTTTTTAGAATGGTGTCACTTTTTGGGTATTTTCAGCCATATAGACCCCTCAAACTGACTTCAAATGTGAGGTGGTCCCTAAAAAAAATGGTTTTGTAAATTTCGTTGTAAAAATGAGAAATCGCTGGTCAAATTTTAACCCTTATAACTTCCTAGCAAAAAAAAATGTTGTTTCCAAAATTGTGCTGATGTAAAGTATACATGTGGGAAATGTTATTTATTAACTATTTTGTGTCACATAACTCTCTGGTTTAACAGAATAAAAATTCAAAATGTGAAAATGGCGAAATTTTCAAAATTTTCGCCAAATTTCCGTTTTTATCACAAATAAACCCAGAATTTATTGACCTAAATTTACCACTAACATGAAGCCCAATATGTCACGAAAAAACAGTCTCAGAACCGCTAAGATCCGTTGAAGCGTTCCTGAGTTATTACCTCATAAAGGGACACTGGTCAGAATTGCAAAAAACGGCAAGGTCTTTAAGGTCAAAATAGGCTGGGTCATGAAGGGGTTAATTGTCCCTTCTCCTGCCACCCCTGCGTCGTCCACAGTGAGTCAAGATTCACAGCTACATACCCCCCGTTTCCAGCACTCTAACCCAAGCAGGCCCAGTTAATTTTTTTTGTTATAAAAATAAATAATAATGTTTTTTGCCCCCAAAATTTTTGGTTAATTGTGTATTTCACCGCCGGCAACACACACCGTGCGCCACATAAAACACTGTGCCGCACACTTTATTTTTTGGCCACATCATAGCTCCAGTAGTTAGCAAGTACAACACTGCAGCTTTGTGTGTCATTAGTATAGAGATATGAGGTGGGTCAAAAAATGTATTTTTGTATTTTCTCCATAATCTCTTCCTTCTGCTTAGTCTGTGACTAGTGTTGCAGACTGAAGAGAAAATGGCGGCAATACAATGCAGAACTATACTCAACAGGTCATGTCTCCAAAAACTCATTAGTTAGGACACCTGACCTGGTGAGTAGAGAACTGCTTTGTATAACCTCCATTTTCTTTTATTTGTACGTAATCTATTTCACACAAAGTGAAGGGACGATGGTGGTCATACAAGGCATATCTATGCTCACCTGGACATGTGTCAGAAACAGTGAATTCATTAGGCTGTTGTATGTGCATCATTAATTCATTATTTCTGACACCTGACTTGATGAGTATAGATCTGTTGTATTAAACAGCCATCGTCTCTTCAGTCTGCATCCAATAGATACTGCAGAACAGAATCAGGACGCAATGACGTCAACAACCTTACCACTAACAACCTAAGTGGTTTGTAGAGGAAATACATAGGAGACATGGTCAAGATACCAAAAAAGTAAAGTTTATTAACAACAAATATTAGTAACATTTATAACATAACTGGTACAGACCAAAACCCAGCAGGACATTTACACAATATTGTCCTGCCATGCCACACGTCCAATATCAGAATAAAAAAAAGCAGCAAATTGGTCCCGCATGTGACCAACTTCAGCAGTTGACCGCAGCAGGTGATGATGGTAATCGGGCAGTGGGTGTGCAACAGGTTCATCCAGTTCAATGTTGGGTCACTCCTTAGCCATTATGTAATTGTGGAGAACCACACAGGCTTTGACCACCTCATCGACTGTCTCCATTTTTAGATTTATGGCTGTTGCAGGAATGTGCCATTTTTAGACTAGAATCCCAAAGGTACACTCTACTGTTCTTCGGCCCTGGTCAGTCTGTAGTTAAAGATCCTTTTAGTGTGGTTCAAGTCCTGACTGGAATATGGCTTCTGTAGGTTTTCACACATCTGAAACGCCTCATCCCCAACTATAACAAATGGCATCGGTGGACCTTGAGTGTTGGGGAGAGGTCGTGGCCGTGGAAAATTAAAATTTTTGCCATACACACATCGGCCCATATCCGAGTTCTTGAAAGTCTGGGAATTGTTGCCACGGCCAAAAGCTCCAATGTCCACAGTGATGAAGCGACAGTCCGCATCTGCTATTGCCATGAGCACAACAGGAAAATATTTTTTTATAGTTTAAGTAATCCGATCCTGTTCTGGCTGGTTTGATAATGCGGATGTGCTTTCCATCCACCGCACCCAAACAGTTGGGAAATCACACACACTCCAGAATTTCTCTGCAATTCCCATCCACATGTCCTCGGTGGGTAGGGGTATAAACATATCCCGGAGAACATTCCACAAAGCCCGGCAGGTGTCTGCAACTATTCCGGAGAGGGTAGAAATTCCAAGCCGGTATTGGAAGTGGAGGAATAATAAGCTCTCTCCGGCTGCCAGAAATCTGTAAAAAAAAAATATATACAGTGGGGCAAAAAAGTATTTAGTCAGTCAGCAATAGTGCAAGTTCCACCACTTAAAAAGATGAGAGGCGTCTGTAATTTACATCATAGGTAGACCTCAACTATGGGAAACAAACTGAGAAAAAAAAATCCAGAAAATCACATTGTCTGTTTTTTTAACATTTTATTTGCATATTATGGTGGAAAATAAGTATTTGGTCAGAAACAAAATTTCATCTCAATACTTTGTAATATATCCTTTGTTGGCAATGACAGAGGTCAAACGTTTTCTGTAAGTCTTGACAAGGTTGCCACACACTGTTGTTGGTATGTTGGCCCATTCCTCCATGCAGATCTCCTCTAGAGCAGTGATGTTTTTGGCTTTTCGCTTGGCAACACGGACTTTCAACTCCCTCCAAAGGTTTTCTATAGGGTTGAGATCTGGAGACTGGCTAGGCCACTCGAGGACCTTGAAATGATTCTTACGAAGCCACTCCTTCGTTGCCCTGGCGGTGTGCTTTGGATCATTGTCATGTTGAAAGACCCAGCCACGTTTCATCTTCAATGCCGTTGCTGATGGAAGGAGGTTTGCACTCAAAATCTCACGATACATGGCCCCATTCATTCTTTCATGTACCCGGATCAGTCGTCCTGGCCCCTTTGCAGAGAAACAGCCCCAAAGCATGATGTTTCCACCACCATGCTTTACAGTAGGTATGGTGTTTGATGGATGCAACTCAGTATTCTTTTTCCTCCAAACACGACAAGTTGTGTTTCTACCAAACAGTTCCAGTTTGGTTTCATCAGACCATAGGACATTCTCCCAAAACTCCTCTGGATCATCCAAATGCTCTCTAGCAAACTTCAGACTGGCCCGGACATGTACTGGCTTAAGCAGTGGGACACGTCTGGCACTGCAGGATCTGAGTCCATGGTGGCGTAGTGTGTTACTTATGGTAGGCCTTGTTACATTGGTCCCAGCTCTCTGCAGTTCACTCACTAGGTCCCCCCGCGTGGTTCTGGGATTTTTGCTCACCGTTCTTGTGATCATTCTGACCCCACGGGGTGGGATTTTGCGTGGAGCCCCAGATCGAGGGAGATTATCAGTGGTCTTGTATGTCTTCCATTTTCTAATTATTGCTCCCACTGTTGATTTCTTCACTCCAAGCTGGTTGGCTATTGCAGATTCAGTCTTCCCAGCCTGGTGCAGGGCTACAATTTTGTTTCTGGTGTCCTTTGACAGTTCTTTGGTCTTCACCATAGTGGAGTTTGGAGTCAGACTGTTTGAGGGTGTGCACAGGTGTCTTTTTATACTGATAACAAGTTTAAACAGGTGCCATTACTACAGGTAATGAGTGGAGGAAAGAGGAGACTCTTAAAGAAGAAGTTACAGGTCTGTGAGAGCCAGAAATCTTGATTGTTTGTTTCTGACCAAATACTTATTTTCCACCATAATATCCAAATAAAATGATAAAAAAACAGACAATGTGATTTTCTGGATTTTTTTTCTCAGTTTGTCTCCCATAGTTGAGGTCTACCTATGATGTAAATTACAGACGCCTCTCATCTTTTTAAGTGGTGGAACTTGCACTATTGCTGACTGACTAAATACTTTTTTGCCCCACTGTACATATATAAAAAATAATTTACAATCAATTCTATTTATGGTGTTGTTCTGCTAAAGACATAAAGGAAAATACAAAGAATACTTGTCAGACCAGCCAAAATTATGACTGGCATTTGTTTAGAATTGTTATGCACCTTAATGTAACTAGCAGACGTTCCTCTGGTGGAATCGCTCTACGGAGCTGGGTGTCCTGTCTCCGGATGGCTCCTTGGACACGACCAATCAAATCCCGAAAAGAGTCTTGTGACATCCTGGTATATTCCGGGAATTTGTCCGGGTTGACATTAAGCTCGCCATATAGCGTGTGATAGGCTCCACGGCTCTCATGTAGTTCGATAATGGGGTGTCGCCAAAACTGCCTACGACGTGTCCTTCTCCATCTTTCGCGATTTCTGTGTTGCTTCCAAGCAAACGCACAGGCAAGAAACAGCTTGATGCTTAAATCCAGGTTGAAATGAAAGCTCTCCATGCGAAGATCCATCATGACACAGGATACAGTAGCACACTGTTAAGATTTCAGCAGTCCTAGGGTCTATACATAGATATCCCATAATACACGCCCTCTGTAGTCCCATTGGCGGTGTCTGGTTATCTAGATTTTTCTCCTGTAAAATTTTCCACCATGTGCTCAAAAACCGGAAATGCATGACAAAACGTATGGAAAAGCATGAAAACGCAGAATTTTAGTAACCTCATGCGTTCCCGCATGCGTCTAAAAAATGCTGCGTTTGTACGTGTTTCTATGCGTTTTTTCCTGCATTTGTGGATGCGGATTAAACACTGCAGATTCGAACATAAATGTGAAATTAGCCTAACTCTAAAACATCCTAACAAGCCAAGTTACATGCTAATATAGGAACCCTTCTTTGATATCACCTTCACAATTCTTGCATCCATTGAACTTGTGAGTTTTTCTAGAGTTTCTGCTTGTATTTCTTTGCATGAAGTCAGAATAGCCTCCCAGAGCTGCTGTTTTGATGTGAACTGCCTCCCACCCTCATAGATCTTTTGCTTGATGATACTCCAAAGGTTCTCTATAGGGTTGAGGTCAGGGGAAGATGGTGGCCACACCATGAGTTTATCTCCTTTTATGCCCATAGTAGCCAATGACTCAGAGGTATTTTTTGCCGCATTAGATGGTGCATTGTCATGCATGAAGATGATTTTGCTCCTGAAGGCACGTTTCTGCTTTTTATACCATGGAAGAAAGTTGTTAGTCAGAAACTCTATATACTTTGCAAAGGTCATTTTCACACCTTCAGGAACCTTAAAGGGCCCTACCAGCTGTTTCCCCATGATTCCAGCCCAAAACATGACTCCTCCACCCCCTTGCTGACATTTCAGCCTTGTTGGGACATGGTGGCCATCCACCAACCATCCACTACTCCATCCATCTGGACCATCCAGGGTTGCTCGACACTCATCACTAAACAAGACTGTTTGAAAATTAGTTTTCATGTATGTCTGGGCCCACTGCAACCGTTTCTGCTTGTGAACACTGTTTAGGAATGGCCAAATAGTATGTTTATGCACCACAGCAAGCCTTTGAAGGATCCTACACCTAGAGGTTCGAGGAACTCCAGAAGCACCAGCAGCTTCAAATAACTGTTTGCTGCTTTGTAATGGTATTTTGGCAGCTGCTCTCTTAATCCAATGAATTTGGCAGAAACCTTCCTCAGTATGCCTTTATCTGCATGAACTCTGTCTGTGCTCTGTTTCAGTCACAAATTTCTTCACAGTATGATGATGATCACTCTTAAGTTTTTGTGCAATATCTAATGTTTTCATAGCTTGTCCAAGGCATTGCACTATTTAACTCTTTTCAGCAGCAGACAGATCCTTTTTATTTCCCATAGTGTTTGAAACCTGTGGCCTGCTTAATAATGTGGAACATCATTTTTAAGTAGTTTTCCTTTAATTAGAATCACCTGGAAAACTAATTATCACATGTGTTTAAGATTGATTGCAGTGATCCATTGACCCCTGAGACACAATACCATCCACAAGTTTATTTGAAAAACAAAACAATTAAATCTTTAAGACACTTAAATCCAATTTGCACAATAATTTGGAACATGGTGTAAATAGAAAAAGTTTTCTCACTGACAAAGACATAAGCAGTCTATAATTTTACAAAGGTACAGTATATACTTCAGTATAAGGCGAGAATTTCCACCCATTTTTTTAGGCTGAAATTGCCCCTCTTGGCTTATACTCGAGTCATTCCCAGGGGTCAGCAGGGAAGGGGGAGCGGCAGATGGTCACATGGTACTGCTCATTACACTAATGAATATGGACCCAACTTCACTCCCATAGGGGTCGAGCTCCATATTCATTACTGTAATGAGCGGTATCATGTGACCGCTCAATGCAGGAAGAAAATGTCAGCGCCCGGAGGACCAGGGAGGGGCAGGGACACGTCAGGAGCAGGTGAGTATGACGGGGCAGTGCGTGATATCCACCTGTCCCCCATTCCACTGTCGGCGCCGATCCGTCTTCCGCGCTCTCTGCATTGACGCTCAGGTCAGAGGGCACGATGACGCGATTATTGTGCCCTCTGCCTGAACAGTCAGTGCGGAGGACGGAGAAGACGCAGCTGCGCCCCCGGCAGTGGAACGCGGACAGGTGACTATAGCAAGTGCCGGGGGCCTGAGCGATGAGAGGTGAGTATGTGATCTTTTTTTTAATCGCAGCAACAGCATATGGGGCATAATAGTCTATGGAGCTTCTTATAGGACCATAATCAGCATTTGTGGAGCATTATACGGGGCAAATGTCTCTATGGAGCATCTTATGGGGCGATAATCAGCATTTGCGCAGCATTATACGGGGCAAATGTGTCTATGGAGCATCTTATGGGGCCATAATCAGCATTTGCACAGCATTATACGGGGCAAATGTCTCAATGGAACATCTTATGGGGCCATAATCAGCATTTGCGCAGCATTATACGGGGCAAATGTCTCAATGGAACATCTTATGGGGCCATAATCAGCATTTGCGCAGCATTATATGGGGCAAATGTCTCTATGGAGCATCTTATAGGACCATAATCAGCATTTGCGCAGCATTATATGGGGCAAATGTCTCAATGGAACATCTTATGGGGCCATAATCAGCATTTGCGCAGCATTATACGGTGCAAATGTCTCTATGGAGCATCTTATGGGGCCATAATCAGCATTTGCGCAGCATTATACGGGGCAAATATCTCTATGGAGCATCTTATGGGGCCATAATCAGCATTTGCGCAGCATTATACGGGGCAAATGTCTCAATGGAACATCTTATGGGGCCATAATCAGCATTTGCGCAGCATTATACGAGGCAAATGTCTCAATGGAACATCTTATGGGGCCATAATCAGCATTTGCGCAGCATTATACGGGGCAAATGTCTCTATGGAGCATCTTATAGGACCATAATCAGCATTTGCGCAGCATTATACGGGGCAAATGTCTCAATGGAACATCTTATGGGGCCATAATCAGCATTTGCGCAGCATTATACGGGGCAAATGTCTCTATGGAGCATCTTATGGGGCCATAATCAGCATTTGCGCAGCATTATACGGGGCAAATGTCTCTATGGAGCATCTTATGGGGCCATAATCAGCATTTGCGCAGCATTATACGGGGCAAATGTCTCAATGGAACATCTTATGGAGCCATAATCAGCATTTGCGCAGCATTATACGAGGCAAATGTCTCAATGGAACATCTTATGGGGCCATAATCAGCATTTGCGCAGCATTATACGGGGCAAATGTCTCTATGGAGCATCTTATGGGGCCATAATCAGCATTTGCGCAGCATTATACGGGGCAAATGTCTCAATGGAACATCTTATGGGGCCATAATCAGCATTTGCGCAGCATTATACGGGGCAAATGTCTCTATGGAGCATCTTATGGGGCCATAATCAGCATTTGGGCAGAATTATATGGGGCAAATATCTCTATGGAGCATCTTATGGGGCCATAATCAGCATTTGTGCAGCATTATATGGGGCATATTTTAATATGCAGCATTTTATGGGGCCCATCATAAACTTTATGGAGCATTATATGGGGCTCCTGATTCAATATGGATATTCAAAAAAACTTAACCTACTGATGTCTCAATTAATTTTTCTTTTATTGGTATCTATTTTATTTTTTACATTTACTGGTAGCTGCTGCATTTTCCACCCTAGGCTTATACTCGAGTTATTAAGTTTTCCCAGCTTTTTGTGGCAAAATCAGGGGTCTCGGCTTATACTTGGGTCAGCTTACACTCGAGTATATACGGTAGGTTAGTTTTAACATTGAGAGATAGAATATCAAAATTAAAATCCAGATAATCACATTGTATACATTATATACATTTATTTGCATTTTGTAGGATGAAATAAATTTCATCCCCTTCCAACCATTAAGCGTTCTAGCTCCTACAGACCAGTCAGACTCTCCTAATCAACTTGTTACATGCATTAAAGACAGCTGTCTTACATAGTCACCTTTATAAAAGACTCCTGTCCACAGACTCAATTAATCAGTCAGACTCTAACCTCTACACCATGGGTAAGACCAAAGAGCTTTCTAAGGCTACTTTCACACATCAGGTTTTTTCCCTCCGGCCGAATCCAGCTCATTTTTGAAAAACCGGAGCCTGCAAAATCAAAAGCCGGATCCGTTTTTTTTTCTTACTGACTTATCTTAGTACCGGATTGCGCCGCATGGCCCACCGTTCCTTCCGTATTTTTCCAGATCCGGCGAAAATTTCCATTCCGGCGTCTGGAAAAAACGTCTACAGAAACGTTTTTTGTCTGCGGCGAAAAACTGGAAAACACCGGATCTAGCGCTTCCGGCTTTTTGCTACAATGCAAGTCTATGGGCGTCGGAATGCGCCAGATCCAGAAAAAGACGGAATCGGCGCCGCATTCCATTTTTTTTAATCTGAGCATGCTCAGTAGTGTTGAGCATTCCGATACCGCAAGTATCGGGTATCGGCCGATGTTTGCGGTATAGGAATTCCGATACCGAATTCCAATACTTCCCGCGTATCGGATACCGGAATCGGAAGTTCCCAGAATTCAAACAGAACGCAGCAGCCAATGAGGAATGATTGGAAGTGTGGGCACATCCTGTTTAGCATGGTGGGCATGTAAGTACTGGCAAGGCTGTGATTGGCTGCTGAAATGATGTCACTCTGCACTATAAAAAACGCTGCCGCCATTTTGCGCTCACTCTGCTGTGATTTCAGTTAGGGACAGGACGCTGTGTTCTAACTGAGGGCCAGTTGAGCTAGCTAATTGCTTTATTTTCCTTTCCAAAGGCTAATTTAGCAAAACGCTGTGTGTTCTTCACTGTTCACCTTGCTCTTGCCTTGCAGCGCTGTTTTAACAGCGTTCTGCAAGGTCTCTGTGTGTGTGTGTGTGTGTGCAGCTCACTCTGTAGTCTGTGTGCAGCCATATACCCGGTTGTATTCAGCTCAGGGGGGGTTCACACTGCCTCACACAGTTGTCCTTTTTTGCTCATAGTGCAGCCTGCTGCACATTTTTTCTCAAATTTCCTATTAGTGTTTTTCCACCCGTCTCCAGCTAAATTGTGGAAAAACACTACATAGGATAACCTAGAGGGGGGTTTTTGGGCCTTGCAGCACCGTTTACGGCTGTCTGCACCGTCTCCGTGTGAGCCCAGCTCGCCCTGTAGTCTGTGTGCAGCTATAGCCGGTTGGATTCAGCTCAGGGTGCGTTACTGCCTCATACCTTGAAAAACAATTTCCTTTTTTTCAAATAGTGCAGCCTGTTTAAAATTAAAAAAAAAAAATTCCTATTAGTGTCTTTCCACCCGTCTCCAGCTAAATAGTGGAAAAACACTACATAGGATAACCTAGAGGAGGGTTTTTGGCCTTGCAGCGCCGTTTACGGCTGTCTGCACGGTCTCCGTGTGATTTAAACTAGCTCTGTAGCCCGATCTGCACAAAAAAAAAAGTAAAGTTCACCAAACACAACTTAACACTTGTGTAGGCCACATTTGAAAAATAATAAAGTTTAGTCCACACTTTACAACATTAGTGTTTCTTACACCTGTTAGGAGGAGCATTTCAGGAATAAGCACGCTAAGGCCTTAGTACTTTTCTGCTTATCTTTATCTGTCAACCAAGATGAAGAGGGCAGGGAGTAAGGCACGTGGGCGTGGGCGCGGAGCAGGGAGAGGAGCAGGGAGAGGACGTGGTGATTCTGTGCCTGCTGCGGGCGCCGGGGACTCGTCGTCACTCAGTTTCAGCAGGAAACAGTCCTTCATGCGCAGCTTTGTCGGAGAGCGCCGTGCACCGCTGCTGCGTGAAGACCAAATTGAAGCCGTTGTCGGGTGGATGGCAGCTAACGCCTTGGCATCGACTTCAGTTAGTGCCACATCCTCTCAGGCACAGAGCACTGGAGAGCAGCCATCTGTCTCTTCACCACCTGCCAAATTGGCCAGGCAGTCAGAGAGCCCAGGACAGGAGCCGTCTCTACTTCTGTTCTCTGAATCTCTTGGCTTGGAAACAGTGGGCCAGCCAAGCAGCATTGGAGAAATGGAAGAAGAGGCAGTGTGCAGTGATGCCCAACAGCTCTTTCTCTCTGACTCTGAAGAGGCAGGTGGGCCAGTGCCTCCGGTGACCACAGCGCAGTACGCATCTGATGATGAAACTCAGGTGCCGCTTTCTGATGCGTACTGTGCTGCCGAGACTACCCAGGAGGAGCAGTTGGTGGCAGAGGGTAGTGGAGATGATGAGGTCCTTGACCCATCGTGGCGTGAGGAACAGGAAGGTGGTGGGAGCAGCTCTGAGGAAGAGCTTCCCCTTACGGGCCAAAGAGGGAGAGGGAGGGGGAAGACTGCGGAGCCTGTAGCCTCCACTTTGGCACCCGTTAGGAGCCTGTCTCTTTCCAAAGCCAAAAAGGGCGCTCCCAAGACTTGCAGTGCCTGGTCCTTTTTTGACACAGTTGCAGATGACATTTGTTTTGTCAAATGCAAGCTGTGTCATCAGAAAGTAAAAAGAGGGAAAAGTGTCAGCAACCTCAATACCACAAATATGTGGAAACATGTGCGGACCAGGCACGCGGTGGAGTTACAGAAACACAGTGAAGACGTAGGCCAACCAACAGCGGCAGCTACCACCTCTTCATCTCGTGTTGCCTCTTCCTCCACTGTTGTCCAGAGACCTAGTGTAATTCCACCCACAGCACCACCTTCCCAGTCATCCTCACACTCCCAGTCTACTCTACAGCCATCGGTAGTACAGGCATGGGAGAAAAGGCGGGCATTCTCGGCCAACCACCCCCGAGCACAGGCTCTGAATGCAGGCATTGCCAAACTGTTGTCCCTGGAAATGCTCTCGTTCAGGCTGGTGGAGACTGACAGCTTCCGTGACTTGATGGCATTGGCAGTCCCACAGTACAAGGTGCCCAGCCGCTTTTACTTCAGCAGGCAGGCTGTCCCTGCCCTGCACAGGCATGTTGAGGCAAACATAAAACATGCGCTACTGAACGCCGTCAGTAGCAAGGTCCACCTCACCACCGATGCGTGGACCAGTCAGCATGGACAGGGGCAATATGTTTCCCTCACTGCCCATTGGGTTAATGTTGTTGAGCCAGGTACAGATCGTGCGAGTGGCGCAGGACGTGTCCTGCCCACTCCAAGGATTGCAGGAATCCAGTCTGTACCCATCGACTCCTCCTCTTACACCAGTTCCTCAGATTCCTCTCTGCAGGATCCGTCACAGTCCACCTCCACATGGACCCGTGAACGTTTACCTATGACCGACATGAGCACAGCCGTGGCCAAACGTCAGCAGGCCGTCTTGAAACTAGTTTCATTGGGGCATCGAAGCCACACAGCGCAGGAGCTCTGGAATGCCATCAAGCAGGAGAGCGATGTGTGGTTACTGCCAGCGAATCTCCAGCCAGGCATGATAGTGTGTGACAATGGCCGAAATCTGGTGGCAGCTTTGGCCCTTGGCAACCTCACTCACATCCCATGTCTGGCACATGTGCTCAATTTGGTTGTGCAGAGTTTTCTGAGGGACTATCCGGATCTTGATGCCCTGCTGCACAAGGTCCGCCTAGAGTGTGCTCACTTGCGGCGTTCCAGCTTGGCCAGATCCCGCATTGCTGCTCTGCAGCGCCGATTCCGCCTTCCGGAACACCGCATCATATGTGACCTACCTACCCGGTGGAATTCCATGTTACATATGTTGGAGCGGTTGTGTGAGCAGCAGCAAGCAGTTATGGAGTACCAGCTGCATCAGGCGCAAAGAAGTCGCAGTCAGCGCCGATCAGACTTCACAACCACAGAGTGGGCCACTATGAAGGACGTCTGCCAGGTTTTGCGTCCTTTTGATTATTCCACGCGGATGGCAAGTGCAGATGATGCACTAGTCAGCATGACTGTCCCCCTTATCTGACTGCTTCAGCAAACTTTGCAAGGGTTAAGGGATGATGTTGTGGAAGAGGTGGAGGATGAGGAGTCACCTTTTCCATCAGCTTCTGGAGAGTCAGCGCCACGTGGTTCCTCACAAAGGGGTACGCAGGGGCCAATTTGTGAGGAGGATGAGGAGGAGTCAATGGAGGAGGAAGAGCTCCGTCCAGAGGAGGGAGCGACACAATTGTCCAGTGGTCAGTGTGTACAGCGAGGGTGGGGTGATGACGAGCGGGCAGAGATCATGTCTCAAGCAGGGGACAGCGTTTCTGGGCCAGTTGGCACTCTGCAGCACATGGTGGATTTCATGCTGCAGTGCCTGAGAAACTACCGCCGCATCGACCACATTCTCAACATGCCTGATTATTGGGTGTTCACCCTCCTCGATCCTCGCTACCGGGACAACGTCCAAAACCTCATCCCTGCGTTGACCCGGGAGCGTAAATTGCGGAAGTACCACGACACACTGGTGAATTCCATCATCTTCTCCTGTCCAACTGAGAGGAGTGCTGCTAGTGCTTTACAAAGCAGCTCAGTGCGTCGAGGCAGTGGGGGAGGCTCTGCCCAAAGAGGGAGCAGAAGCAGTGCCTCTGCCCAAGGCAAGCCCAGTATGGCACAACTCTGGCACACTTTTGTGTGCCCGCCCCAAATGTCTACACCATCACCGGCGGCTCCAGTCAGCAGGAGGCAACGGTTCCGTCAGATGGTGACAGACTACATGGCTTGCCCTCTTACTGTACTCCCAGACGGCTCTTCCCCGTTCAAGTTTTGGGTCTCTAAGCTGGATATATGGCCAGAGCTAAGCCAGTATGCATTGGAGGTGCTGGCTTGCCCTGCGGCTAGTGTCTTATCGGAACGTGTCTTTAGTGCCGCAGGTGGTGTACTAACAGACCGTCGCATGCGACTATCCTCCGATAACATTGACCGGCTTACTTTCCTGAAAATGAACCAGGCCTGGATCTCGCAGGAATTTGCCACTCCTCTGCCTGATTAAGTAATTGGGTGTCATCCAGGTCTCCTGCTGTGTTCATCTTTCTACCACCTGAACTGCTATTCCTGGGCTCCAACACTGCCAGTTGCGGCTCAGAAGTGCAGGCTGCACAGTAAAAACATACGACCCAGTGTTATTGGGTTTCAGTAACGTCAGCTGATCCCCAGCTGTGTAGCCGGCAATGTGTCCTGCGACCGCCACGCTGGCACAACAACCTAAATGGAAGGGAACCTGCCCCCCCCCCCCCGTCGTTTGTTACTGAAAGAGCCATCTTGTGCAGCAGTAATGCTGCACAAGGAAAAGGTAGCTCTTTTTTTTTAGGTCCTTGCACACGCAGAACTTAACACTTATAAAATGTGTTCACTGATACCGTTATACTGTCCCGGAGCTGGGACTTTCCATCATAATGTGACGCAGCACAGCCGTCATTCCTACCCCCTTGGTGCCATGCGCTGCCTCCTCAGCGTTGTTTTAAGCTGTCACGGAGCCTGCGCTGTTCTGTTATCCCTTGGGCATGGCCTATTTGCGCTGCCTGTCTTCTGACATAATTTGGTGTCAGGCTGGCTGCGCCTGTGGGTCCGTGCTGCCCGAGATCCAGCCTCGCTGTGTCTTCTGATTGAGTCACACTGCGGGCCTGGGATCCATGGGCATGCGCAGTGCATATCTTCCCCTCGGGCTCTCGCTCATTTCCCTCCGCCTTCTTTAGACTGTGCGCCGTCAGCTGATCCCTAATAGCATGCCACGGCCGTGACACCGCACAGTCTGAAGAAGAGGGAAGGAGGGGAGTGAGAGTCGAGGATATGCACTGTGCATGTCCATGGTTCCAAGGCCCGCAGTGGGATTACGTTGGACGAGACTGCGAGGTGGGATCTGGAGCAGCGTGGACGCACAGGCAGTGACAGCCTGACACCAAATTATGTCAGAAGACAGGCAGCGCTAATTGGCCATGGCCAAGGGCTAACAGAACAGCGCAGGCTCTGTGACAGCTTAAAACAACGCTGAGGAGGCAGCGCACGGCACCAAGGATATAGGAATGACAGCTGTGCTGTGTCCCATTACGAAGGAAATTCGCACCTCCGGGACGGTTTAACGGTATAAGGGGACACATTTTTAGTGTTTACTTCGGTGTTTGCAAGGAGCATAATTAAAAGAACCACCTTTTCCTTTTGCATCGTTAGTGCTGCACAAGATGGCTCTTTCAGCTACAAACGTCTTGGGGGGGGTTAAAGGTTCCCTTTCAACTTGCTCCAATCAGGCTTCGGCCTAGACTCTGTTCCTCTGCTCCTCCTGCTGTCCCTGGGCTCTAACACCACCAGTTGGTGCCTGGAAGTGCTGTGTGCACAGTCAACAGTCGCTCCTCTGTTATTGGGGTTCAGTAACGTCAGCTGATCCCCAGCTGTGTGTGCGGCAATACCTCCAATCTGCTCCTCCTGCTGTCCCTGGGCTCTAACACCGCCAGTTGGTGCCTGGAAGTGCTGTGTGCACAGTCAACAGTCGCTCCTCTGTTATTGGGGTTCAGTAACGTCAGCTGATCCCCAGCTGTGTGTGCGGCAATACCTCCAATCTGCTCCTCCTGCTGTCCCTGGGCTCTAACACCGCCAGTTGGTGCCTGGAAGTGCTGTGTGCACAGTCAACAGTCGCTCCTCTGTTATTGGGGTTCAGTAACGTCAGCTGATCCCCAGCTGTGTGTGCGGCAATACCTCCAATCTGCTCCTCCTGCTGTCCCTGGGCTCTAACACCGCCAGTTGGTGCCTGGAAGTGCTGTGTGCACAGTCAACAGTCGCTCCTCTGTTATTGGGGTTCAGTAACGTCAGCTGATCCCCAGCTGTGTGTGCGGCAATACCTCCAATCTGCTCCTCCTGCTGTCCCTGGGCTCTAACACTGCCAGTTGGTGCCTGGAAGTGCTGTGTGCACAGTCAACAGTCGCTCCTCTGTTATTGGGGTTCAGTAACGTCAACTGATCCCCAGCTGTGTGTGCGGCAATACCTCCAATCTGCTCCTCCTGCTGTCCCTGGGCTCTAACACCGCCAGTTGGTGCCTGGAAGTGCTGTGTGCACAGTCAACAGTCGCTCCTCTGTTATTGGGGTTCAGTAACGTCAGCTGATCCCCAGCTGTGTGTCCGGCAACGTGTCATGCTACCGCCACGCTGGCACAACTAAAATGTAAGGGGACCTGTCCCCCCCCCCTAGGCGTTTGTTACTGAAAGAGCCACCATGTGCAGCACTAATACTGCACAAGGGAAAGGTCGCTCTTGAAATTATGCTCCTTGCAAACGCTGAACTACACACTCATGTAATGTGTCCCCTCACACCGTCCAACCGTCCCGGAGGTGGGACTTTCCTTTGTAATGTGACGCAGCACAGCCGTCATTGCTACCCCCTTGGCACCGTGCGCTGCCTCCTTAGCGTTGTTTGATTCCGTCATGGACCCTGCGCTGTTATGTTATCCCTTGGCCATGCACAGTTTGCGCTGCCCGTCCTCTGACATCATTTGTTGTCGTCCTGGCTGCGCCTGTGCGTCCACGCTGCCCGAAATCACACCTCGCAGTGTCGTCTAATGTGATCCCACAGTGGGCCTGGTATCCATGGCCATGCGCAGTGCATATACTAGCCTCTCACTCCCCTTCTTCACGCTTCTTCAGACTAGGCGGCGTCAGCTGATCCCTAATAGCATGCCACGGCCGTGACGCCGCACAGTCTGAAGAAGCAGGAAGGAGGTGAGTGAGAGGCGATGATATGCACTGCGCATGCCCATGGATCCCTGGCCCGCAGTGGGACTACATTAGATGACACTGCAAGGTTGGATCTCGGGCAGCTTGGACGCACAGGCACTGCCAGCCTGACACCTACATGATGTCAGAAGACGGGCACCGCTAACTGTGCATGGCCAAGGGATAACATTACAGCGCGGGCTCCGTGACAGAACCAAACAACGTTGAGGAGGTGGCGCCCGGCACCAAGGGGGTTGGAATGACGGCTGTGCTGTGTCACATTACAAAGGAAAGTCCCACTTCCGGGATGGTTTGACGGTGTGAGGGGACACATTATATGAGTGTGTACTTCAGCGTTTGCAAGGAGCATAATTTTCGGAGCCACCATTTTCCATGTGCAGTATTACTGCTGTACAAGATGGCTCTTTCAGCAACAAATGCCTGGGGGGGGGTTAAAGGTTCCCTTTCAACTTGCTCCACTGCAGGCTTCGGCCTACACTCTGCTCCTCTTTGATTCCCTGGGTTTCAACACTGTCAGTTGCCACGTGGAAGTGTTGTCTACACAGAAAAAACACTAGCTGATGTGTCAGTGGGGTTCAGCACCGCCAGCTGTTCCCCTGCTGTGTAGTCGGCAACGTGTCCAGCACAAGCCACGCTGGCACAACAGAACAAAAGCTGCCACCAGTGCAGGCTTCGGCCTACACTCTGCTCCTCTCCTCCTCCTGCTGACCCTGGGCCCCGCTAGTTTTTGCCCGGAAGTGCTAGCTGCACAGAGAAAAACACCAGCCAATGTGTTAGTGGGGTTCAGCACCGCCAGCTGTTCCCCTGCTGTGTAGCCGGCAATGTGACCTGCAAACGCCACGCAGGCACATGAACTGAAATTAAAGGGAACCTGGTCCCACCCCCCCAGGTGTTTCTATGTATAACAGCCACCTAGTACAGCAGTACTGCTGCATTTGTACAAGGTGGCTGACTTTTTCTCCTTGCCCACGTGGAACTCAACACGTACAAAATGTGTCTCATTGAGACCATTCCACTGTCCCTGAGGTGTGACTTTCCTTTCTAATGATACGCAGCACCCCCCTTGGTAGCGTTTCCCGTCTTTTGTCATCATGGTTAGCTGGCTGCGCCTGTGCATCCGCCCTGCTAGAAACAACGCCCCTCGTTGTCATATTTATTTTGTCAGCGAGGGTGTGGTTTATGGGCACGAGCAGTGCATATGTTCGCCTGTCTTAACTCATCTCCTTCCGCCTTCTTCAGACTGTGCGGCCTCCTGGCCGTGGTAGGCGATAAGGGATCAGCTGAGGCCGCCCAGTCTGAAGCAGGTGTAAGGACATGTGTGAGCGGCAAACCTATTTACTGCACAAGGCCACGAATCCCAGCCACGCAGTGTGATTTTTTGAAAACACACTGTGGGTCTGGGATTCATGTCCATCGCTAACCGCAACGGCCGACATGAAATGAGGTCAGAAGACAGGAAGCGCTCACAGCGCATGGCCAAGGGATCACAATAGCGCAGACTCCTGTACAGCAAATAACAACGCTCAGGAATCTGTGCTGCGTCTCCTTAAAAAGACAAGTCACGCCTCCACAACTGTTTGACAGTATAATGGGCTAAATAGTGTACGTGTTTTATTCAGCGTGTGCAAGGAGCAAACTAAATAGAGCAACCTTTTACTTGTGCAGCATTAATGCTGCACAAGGTGTGGCTCTTGTACCTTGCAACACCTGAGGGGGGGTTAAAGGTAACCTTTGAAATTGGTTCAACTAGGCTTCGGCCTACACTCTGCTCCTCTCCTCCTCCTGCTGACCCTGGGCTCTAACACCGCCAGTTTTTGCCCGGACATGCGATCTGCACAGAGAAAAACACCAGTCAATGTGTCAGTGGGGTTCAGCAACGCCAGCTGTTCCCCTGCTGTGTAGCCGGCATCGTGTCCAGCACAAGCCACGCTGGCACAACCGACCAAAAGCTGCCACCAGTGCAGGCTTCGGCCTACACTCTGCTCCTCTCCTCCTCCTGCTGACCCTGGGCTCAAACACCGCCAGTTTCTGCCCGGACATGCTAGCTGCACAGAGAAAAACACCCACCATTGTGTCAGTGGGGTTCAGCACCGCCAGCTGTTCCCCCGCTGTGTAGCCGGCATCGTGTCCAGCACAAGCCACGCTGGCACAACCGACCAAAAGCTGCCACCAGTGCAGGCTTCGGCCTACACTCTGCTCCTCTCCTCCTCCTGCTGACCCTGGGCTCAAACACCTCCAGTTTCTGCCCGGAAGTGCTAGCTGCACAGAGAAAAACACCAGCCAATGTGTTAGTGGGGTTCAGCACCGCCAGCTGTTCCCCTGCTGTGTAGTCGGCAACGTGACCTGCAAACGCCACGCAGGCACATGAACTGAAATTAAAGGGAACCTGGCCCCACCCCCCCAGGTGTTTCTATGTATAACAGCCACCTTGTACAGCAGTACTGCTGCATTTGTACAAGGTGGCTGACTTTTTCTCCTTGCCCACGTGGAACTCAACACGTACAAAATGTGTCTCATTAGAGACCATTCCACTGTCCCTGAGGTGTGACTTTCCTTTCTAATGACACGCAGCACCCCCATTGTTAGCGCTGCCCGTCTTCTGACATCATTGGTTGGCTGGCTGTGCCTGTGCGTCCGCCCTGCCCGACACAACGCCCCTCGTTGTCTCATATATTTTGACTGCGAGGGTGTGATTGATGGGCACGAGCAGTGCATATGTTCCCCTGTCTTCACTCCCCTCCTTCCGCCTTCTTCTGACTGTGCGGCCTCATGGCCGCGGCATGCGATAAGGGATCAGCTGAGGCCGCCCAGTCTGAAGCAGGTGTAAGGACATGTGTGAGCGGCGAACATATTTACTGCACAAGACCACGAATCCCAGCACCGCAGTGTGACTTTAGGAAAAGGCACTGTGGGTCTGGGATTTATGGCCATCGTTAACCGCACCGGCCAACATGAAATGAGGTCATGAGACGGCCTGCACTAACAGGGTATTGCCAAGGGATAACACAAGAGCGCAGTTTCCTGTACTGCAAATAACAACGGTAAGGAATCTGCGCCCAGCACCTAGGTGTAAATTTGTACACCTGTGCTGTGTCTCCTTAAAAAGACAAGTCACGCCTCCACTACTGTTTGACAGTATAATGGGCTAAATAGTGTACGTGTTTTATTCAGCGTGTGCAAGGAGCAAAATTAAGAGAGCAACCTTTGACTTGTGCATCATTAATGCAGTTTAAGGTGTGGCTCTTGTACCTTGCAACACCTGAGGGGGTGTTAAAGGTTACCTTTGAAATTGGTTCAACTAGGCTTCGGCCTACACTCTGCTCCTCTCCTCCTCCTGCTGACCCTGGGCTATAACACCGCCAGTTGTAGCCTGGAAGTGCTAGCTGCACAGAGAAAAACACCAGCCAATGTGTTAGTGGGGTTCAGCACCGCCAGCTGTTCCCCTGCTGTGTAGCCGGCATCGTGTCCAGCACAAGCCACGCTGGCACAACCGACCAAAAGCTGCCACCAGTGCAGGCTTCGGCCTACACTCTGCTCCTCTCCTCCTCCTGCTGACCCTGGGCTCAAACACCGCCAGTTTCTGCCCGGACATGCTAGCTGCACAGAGAAAAACACCCACCATTGTGTCAGTGGGGTTCAGCACCGCCAGCTGTTCCCCCGCTGTGTAGCCGGCATCGTGTCCAGCACAAGCCACGCTGGCACAACTGACCAAAAGCTGCCACCAGTGCAGGCTTCGGCCTACACTCTGCTCCTCTCCTCCTCCTGCTGACCCTGGGCTCAAACACCTCCAGTTTCTGCCCGGAAGTGCTAGCTGCACAGAGAAAAACACCAGCCAATGTGTTAGTGGGGTTCAGCACCACCAGCTGTTCCCCTGCTGTGTAGCCGGCAACGTGACCTGCAAACGCCACGCAGGCACATGAACTGAAATTAAAGGGAACCTGGCCCCACCCCCCAGGTGTTTCTATGTATAACAGCCACCTTGTACAGCAGTACTGCTGCATTTGTACAAGGTGGCTGACTTTTTCTCCTTGCCCACGTGGAACTCAACACGTACAAAATGTGTCTCATTAGAGACCATTCCACTGTCCCTGAGGTGTGACTTTCCTTTCTAATGACACGCAGCACCCCCATTGTTAGCGCTGCCCGTCTTCTGACATCATTGGTTGGCTGGCTGTGCCTGTGCGTCCGCCCTGCCCGACACAACGCCCCTCGTTGTCTCATATATTTTGACTGCGAGGGTGTGATTGATGGGCACGAGCAGTGCATATGTTCCCCTGTCTTCACTCCCCTCCTTCCGCCTTCTTCAGACTGTGCAGCCTCATGGCCGCGGCATGCGAGAAGGGATCAGCAGAGGCCGCCCAGTCTGAATCAGGTGTAAGGACGTGTGTGAGCGGCCAAAATATTTACTGCTCAAGGCCAAGAATCCCAGCACCGCAGTGTGACTTTATGAAAAGGCACTGTGGGTCTGGGATTTATGGCCATCGTTAACCGCACCGGCCAACATGAAATGAGGTCATAAGACGGGCAGCTCTAACAGGGCATTGCCAAGGGATAACACAAGAGTGCAGACTCCTGTACAGCAAATAACAACGCTCAGGAAGCTGCGCCAAGCACCAAGGCGTTATTTGGGACACCTGTGCTGCGTCTCCTTAAAAAGCCAAGTCACGCATCCACTACAGTTTGACTGTAGAATGGGCTAAATTGTGTACGTCTTTCATTCAGCGTGTGCAAGTAGACAAATTAATAGAGCAACCTTTCACTTGTGCAGCATTAATACTGCACAAGGTGTGTCTCTTGTACTTTGTAACACCTGAGGGGGGGTTAAAGGTTTCCTTTGAAATTGGTTCAACTAGGCTTCGGCCTACACTCTGCTCCTCTCCTCCTCCTCCTGCTTCACCACGGGCTCTAACATCGCAAGTTTTTGCCCGCAAGTGCTAGCTGCACAGAGAAAAACACCCGCCATTGTGTTAGTGGGGTTCAGCAACGCCAGCTGTTCCCACACTGTGTAGCCGGCAAAGTGTCCTGCAAACGCAACGCTGACACAAAGCTGCCTCCAGTGCAGGCTTCGGCCTACACTCTGCTCCCCCTGCTTACCCTTTGCTCCAGCACCGCTAGTTGGGGCTCTAGGAAGACAATCTTTAATAGGCAACGCATCTGGGTTCCAGCACCGCCAGCTGGTTCTCGGCAGTGTTTTTGTCACAGGTACTCCCTCGTGCCAAACCTGGTTTCAGCACCGTCAGCTGTTTCTGGGTTGTGTCAAACTCGCTGAGACGCCTATGCTTGCCCCGTCGTGTTGCGGTCGGGTTAGCCAACTCCAGGGTGCCTCCAGTTTAGGAGCTTCCTATGTGGGCTGCGTGAACTGGTAGTCAAGGCTGGTTCTGTAGTGCCAGTAGGCCCAGCTCCCCCTGTAGGACTGTTGGGGTTCGGTAACTGCGGCTGCCTCGCGGCCTAGCTGTTCTCTCCTCTCCTGTGGGCCTTGGGGTCCACCACCTGGTTCCAGCACCGTCAGCTGGTTCCAGGCCGAGCCTTTGGCTTAGGTGCCTCCTCCTGGGTATCCGAGTTCCGCCAACGTCAGGCGGTCCTTGGTAGTGCTTTTAAGCGCGGGCACCTACAGCTTAGTAACCGGGTTCCAAAAAGGGAGAAGAAAGACGCTGCTACAAAAATTGCACACCACCCAGTATATGAACATGCAAAAAACACTTTATTGGCATAGACAATAAAAACAATTAAAAACATAGAACCACTGTAAACCACCTGGACATAAATACATGTGTATATACATAGCAATAATTATACAGCCTATCAATATGTCCATAGGGAATATACACCCTATATGGACCTATAGGGTGTATATTCCCTATGGACATATTGATAGGCTGTATAATTATTGCTATGTATATACACATGTATTTATGTCCAGGTGGTTTACAGTGGTTCTATGTTTTTAATTGTTTTTATTGTCTATGCCAATAAAGTGTTTTTTGCATGTTCATATACTGGGTGGTGTGCAATTTTTGTAGCAGCGTCTTTCTTCTCCCTTTTTGTCATTTACTATGCTGCTACTTGCACCCCCCTTTTATGTATATAGTTTATAGCTGTGCGCCAGTTCTTTTGGTATGTTTAGTAACCGGGTTCCAGCACCGTCAGCTGGTCCTCGGTCGTGCCATTGGCTCTTGCACACTGGGGCAACGCATCTGGGTTCCAGCACCGCCAGCTGGTTCTCGGCAGCGTTTTTGTCACAGGTACTCCCTCGTGCCAAACCTGGTTTCAGCACCGTCAGCTGTTTCCGGGTTGTGTCAAACTCGCTGAGACGCCTATGCTTGCCCCGTCGTGTTGCGGTCGGGTTAGCCAACTCCAGGGTGCCTCCAGTTTAGGAGCTTCCTATGTGGGCTGCGTGAATTGGTAGTCAAGGCTGGTTCTGTAGTGCCAGTAGGCCCAGCTCCCCCTGTAGGACTGTTGGGGTTCGGTAACTGCGGCTGCCTCGCGGCCTAGCTGTTCTCTCCTCTCCTGTGGGCCTTCGGGTCCACCACCTGGTTCCAGCACCGTCAGCTGGTTCCAGGCCGAGCCTTTGGCTTAGGTGCCTCCTCCTGGGTATCCGAGTTCCGCCAACGTCAGGCGGTCCTTGGTAGTGCTTTTAAGCGCGGGCACCTACAGCTTAGTAACCGGGTTCCAGCACCGCCAGCTGGTCCTCGGTCATGCCATTGGCTCTTGCACACTGGGGCAACGCATCTGGGTTCCAGCACCGCCAGCTGGTTCTCGGCAGTGTTCTTGACACAGGTACTCCCTCGTGCCAAGCCTGGTTTCAGCACCGTCAGCTGTTTCCGGGTTGTGTCAAGCTCACTGAGACGCCTATGCTTGCCCCGTCGTGGTGCGGTCGGGTTAGCCAACTCCAGGGTGCCTCCAGTTTAGGAGCTTCCTATGTGGGCTGCGTGAATTGGTAGTCAAGGCTGGTTCTGTAGTGCCAGTAGGCCCAGCTCCCCCTGTAGGACTGTTGGGGTTTGGTAACTGCGGCTGCCTCACGGCCTAGCTGTTCTCTCCTCTCCTGTGGGCCTTGGGGTCCACCACCTGGTTCCAGCACCGTCAGCTGGTTCCAGGCCGAGCCTTTGGCTTAGGTGCCTCCTCCTGGGTATCCGAGTTCCGCCAACGTCAGGCGGTCCTTGGTAGTGCTTTTAAGCGCGGGCACCTACAGCTTAGTAACCGGGTTCCAGCACCGCCAGCTGGTCCTCGGTCGTGCCATTGGCTCTTGCACACTGGGGCAACGCATCTGGGTTCCAGCACCGCCAGCTGGTTCTCGGCAGTGTTCTTGACACAGGTACTCCCTCGTGCCAAACCTGGTTTCAGCACCGTCAGCTGTTTCCGGGTTGTGTCAAACTCGCTGAGACGCCTATGCTTGCCCCGTCGTGTTGCGGTCGGGTTAGCCAACTCCAGGGTGCCTCCAGTTTAGGAGCTTCCTATGTGGGCTGCGTGAATTGGTAGTCAAGGCTGGTTCTGTAGTGCCAGTAGGCCCAGCTCCCCCTGTAAGACTGTTGGGGTTCGGTAACTGCGGCTGCCTCGCGGCCTAGCTTTTCTCTCCTCTCCTGTGGACCTTCAGGTCCACCACCTGGTTCCAGCACCGTCAGCTGGTTATCGGCAGTGTCTTTTGCTCTTGTACCTTCTGCTCCCCATCCTGGTTCCAGTACCGTCAGCTGGTTCCGGGCAGAGCCTTTGGCTTAGGTGCCTCCTTCTGGGTATCCAAGTTCCACCAACGTCAGGTGGTCCTTGGTAGTGCTTTCGGGCACGGGTACCTCCTGCTTAGTAACCGGGTTCCAGTAACGTCAGCTAGTCCTCTGTAGTTCCATTGGCTCTTGGACCTTCGGCTACCCATCCGGGTTCCAGTACCGTCAGCTGGTTCTCGGCAGTGTCTTTTGCTCTTGTACCTTCTGCTCCCCATCCTGGTTCCAGTACCGTCAGCTGGTTCCGGGCAGAGCCTTTGGCTTAGGTGCCTCCTTCTGGGTATCCGAGTTCCGCCAACGTCAGGCGGTCCTTGGTAGTGCTTTTTAGCACGGGTACCTCCTGCTTAGTAACCGGGTTCCAGTAACGTCAGCTGGTCCTCGGTAGTTCCATAGACTCTTGAACCTTCGGGTAGCCATCCGAGTTCCAGTTCCATCAGCTGGTTCTTGGCATTTTCTCAGCCTTCTTGTACCTTCTGCTACATTTCCAAGTTGAAGACCCTAAAGTCGACGACCCGGAAGACCACCCCGATGACGACGACGACGACCCGGAAGACCACCCCGATGACGACGGCGGAGACGACGACGGCTGAGACGACGACGGCGGAGATGACGACACTGGAGACGACGACCCTGGAGACGACGACATGGAAGACCGAGAAGCAGAAGAACAAGAGGCTGCAGAACAAAGAGCAGAAGAACATTAAGCATAAGACTTAATATCAGAGCAAAAGATATTATCTAAATTATATGCAGAAGAAGACTAAGCAGTGTATGGGGGTGAGTCCGTTCCTCCTCGTGGTGCCCCTGGATAAAGCCTGATGCTGCAGGCCAAACTGAACGCGGACAAATGTAACTTTTGTGACTGGCAGAACGGAAGGTGTAATCTTCCAACTTTTATAGATAACAACTACGGGAATGCCTGTCACAAATGAGAATATGATGAAGAAGTAGAATAGGAAGAATAATAACAGTGGAATAAAAAGAATATGTAGAATAGGAAGAAAAATAATAGTTGAATAAAATGAATATGAAGAATGTAATAAAAAAAAAAAAAAAGGTAAAGGATGAAGAAGAAGATGAATAAGGTGAAGAAGAAGTTGATGTCAAAGATGCTGATGATGATGAAGATGAAAGTGTGGGAAAAGAAAAAAAAAAAAAAGAAAAAAAAGAAGGGGAAGGGCGTGGAATAGTGAAACATCAATATCTGACAAAATAAAAAAAAAATTTACATAGTCAATATCTTTGTCACTCCGAACGTCTTAAAAACAAAACAAAAAACATGCTATTCTATTTGATTGGGATAAACCTCTATGACTTTAATGTCTCCGCCACCTCCCCAAATACATCCGGCATTATTCTTAGTTGTTTTCCTTCATGTAGAATGAACCTACAAGGCAAGAAAGGGTTTATTTTAATTCCGATATTTTGGTCCCATTGACTTGCATTGGGATCGGGTATCGGTATTGGCGATATCCGATATTTTTTGAATATCGGCCGATCCTATCCGATACCGATACTTTCCGATATCGGAAGGTATCGCTCAACACTAATGCTCAGAACCAATTGGCCGGCCCCCAGGAAACATATATAAATAATGCCAGTGAGGCCCTCACTCATTACCAGCCAGCAAGACAGCCAGCAACAGAGCCTGCCAGCCACAGAGCCTGCCAGCCACAGAGCCTGCCACCCACAGAAGATCTCAACCATCAGCCAGCCATCAGCCATGTCTTCTTCTGGGAGCTCTACCCCGCGTCGGCAGCGCACTGAGGTAAATAAACAGTTTTGTTTTTAATGGTTTTTTTGCCATCTATTCACACAGATTCTTGTGCTCGATCCAAAGGTCCTCAAAGCGGCTCCCAGGGTCGTCGGCTTGAGAGTCAGGGCGGTCGTCATCGGGTAAGCACGTTTTCTTTTCTTTTTTAAAATTTATGTTGTTTTGAGTCTAAGGTCTTTGTTTTTTGTCTTTTTTAACAGGCTTTACAGCATGCTCCTGACTCGTACGGTGAGGAGGTTGGGCTAAATATCGATCTCCTCATCGATCTGATCCGAGAGAGGGAGCCACTGTGGAACATGGGTGAACGCCGCCACGCCGATATAGTTGTGACCCGTCGGATCTGGGAGCTAGTGTGCCAAAAACTTGTAGAGAACTGGGAGGACCTCGATGTTTGGGCCCAAAATCAAGCACGTAAGTATACACAGTTCAGTTACAATAAAAAATGTAACAAATAACTGTAGGATATTACATAGAAAGGCGCAACCTAAACCAGTTAATATCACAGTGAATATATGGTGACAGATGACACTGAAGTTTGTATGTGTTAATTAATAAATAACATGTATACAAACATATAAATATTAACGTGTAAACATATAAGGGTATCAATATTTGAAACAGTACATAATAATTAATGTAAACCTATTGTAAAGTGCATGTGCGAACAATGGTAAACCACAAAAATGTGCAGTACATAATAATTAATGTAAACCTATTGTAAAGTGCATGTGTGAACAATGGTAGACCACAAAAATGTGAAAAATGTATGTCACAATTCAAAGTGCAATAGTGCAATATACAAAACCACCACCAGAGGTCAGTGTCACCATAGACCTAATTCACAGACCAGGGAAATCACGTAACTGTAAGATAAAGTACTCCATTCACATCTCCAACCAAAAAGGGGATTATAATAATATAAAGTAGAACTTACAGAGCAAAGTACTGTACACCTGGTCTCCTGGAATGGCGCCCAACACCCGACGCGCGTTTCGGCACATTGCCTTCTTCAGAGGCCCTGATGAAGGCAACGAGCCAAAACGCGCATCGGGTGTTGGGCGCCATTCCAGGAGACCAGGTGTACAGTTCTTTGCTCTGTAAGTTATACTTTATATTATCATAATCCCCCTTTTTTGTTGGAAATGTGAATGGAGTACTTTATCTTACAGTTATGTGATTTCCCTGGTCTGTGAATTAGGTCTATGGTGACACTGACCAATGGTGGTTGTTTTGTTTATTCAACTATTGCACTTTGAATTGTGACATACATTTTTCACATTTTTGTGGTCTACCATTGTTCGCACATGCACTTTACAATAAGTTTACATTAATTATTATGTACTGCACATTTTTGTGGTTTACCATTGTTCGCACATGCACTTTACAATAGGTTTACATTAATTATTATGTACTGTTTCAAATATTGATACCATTATATGTTTACACGTTAGTTTGTTAATATTTATATGTTTCTATACACGTTATTTATTAATTAACACATACAAACTTCAGTGTCATCTGTCACCACATATTCACTGTGATATTAACTGGTTTAGGTTGCGTCTTTCTATGTAATATCATACAATTATTTGTTACATTTTTTATTATATTGATGTACTTATGTGATCTCATTGTTTTTAATCTGGTATCTAATAAAAAAAATTATGATATTAACATTTTTTTATGATGTTAATTTTATAACATATCTTGGACTTTATGGTGTTTTTTCTTTTTTCTTGGTTTTGTGCTATTGCTTTAATGGCTGTCCTTTTTAAGTAAAGATACCTCCCTAGTGTTTCTTACATATGTGATTCAGATGCATACATTTAAAAAGGAATTAATATCTAATATTTTATGCTCCCTGGGAGGTGTCCTTGATTCTTGCTAACGACAGTTCAGTTATGTAGCTGGATGTAAAGTGTTGTATACTAACCAATTTGTGCTTTCACTTTTCAGGCGAGAGAATTGTCAAGTGGTGGTGGTCAATCAGGGATCGCTTTAAGAAGGAGTTGAACAAAGAGATGCAAGCCCCGAGTGGATCTGGAGGACGCAGGAGCAAATATAAATATGGTAGAGCCGAAGGTAAATATTACCCACTGCATTTCATAACAAATGTTTACATGTCTAACACTTTTTTTGTGGTTTCAGCCAGGGCCATGCAATATCAATATATTAATTATAGATTTTTTTCTCTTTGCTAAACAGCACCGTCGGCAGCACTCGGGAGCCTGCAGACTTGAATCCTTCTGGAGCGATCCCTCAGGAGTCCACCACCGAGGGACAATTCGACAGTCCCAGCCCATCTGCACCTTCCCAGCCTTCCCTCACATCTGACCAACATAATCTGTGCCTCCACTCCCTGCCCACTACCACCAGTCTCCTTCACCCATCATGCCCCAAACACAACCCTCTTCTCCAGCCACCACCTCTTCTGCCTCGCAATACATCCACTTCACCCCTCCAACCTTCCAAATTCCCACTACTACTCCGGGTTTCATGTCCACCCATTCTATTTCTTTCTCTACCCCTTCACCTGTTTTACTTACTGATCCTTCACCACCACCATCACATTCCTCTATCCACACTCCCAATGTCAAAGTGTCCCAATCTGACAGCCCTCCAGCATTATCTCCACCCCACACTATTTAAACTTATAATATTGTTTTTGTTTAATTATTTGTTAATAAAACAGTTTATTGGTTATAAATTTTGTCTTTCATTTATTTAGAAGGTTTATAAGATTAAATACATTGGGTAAAACAAGGTTAAATACTGTGAGTAAAGGTAAAATACTTTGGGTAAAACCCAAACAGGTACACAACTTGGGTAAGACACATAACTTGGGTAAAACCCAAACAGGTACACAACTTTAGTAAAATAAGGTAAAATACTTTAGGTTACAAGGTCCAAGACAAATTTTTCAAACTCTCTCATCCTGCTAGTCTACTCTTCCTTCAGGTGAAATAAAGTATTCTGCAAATTTGTCCCTCATTCTGGAGACAGAACTTCTATACGTAATGTTCTGATAATCAGCCAAGGTGGTTTCTTCAGAGTGGTCTTTAATGGAAATATGTTCCTTGGTTATCATAAAATTGTGCAGGACTACACAAGCTTTCACCACCTCGTCAACAGTGTCAGTCTTCAAGTTGATAGCGGTCAATAGAACTCGTCATTTGGCTGTCAGAATCCCAAAAGCGCACTCCACCATTCTCCATGCTCGTGTGAGGCGGTAATTAGTGTTGAGCATTCCGATACCGCAAGTATCGGGTATCGGCCGATATTTGCGGTATCGGAATTCCGATACTGAATTCCGATACTTCCCGCGTATCGGATACCGGAATCGGAAGTTCCCAGAATTCAAATTGAACGCAGCAGCCAATGAGGAATGAATGAAAGTGTGGGCACATCCTGTTTAGCATGGTGGGCATGTAAGTACTGGCAAGGCTGGGATTGGCTGCTGAAATGATGTCACTCTGCACTATAAAAAAGCGCTGCCGCCATTTTGCGCTCACTCTGCTGTGATTTCAGTTAGGGACAGGACGCTGTGTTCTAACTGAGGGCCAGTTGAGCTAGCTAATTGCTTTATTTTCCTTTCCAAAGGCTAATTTAGCAAAACGCTGTGTGTTCTTCACTGTTCACCTTGCTCTTGCCTTGCAGCGCTGTTTTAACAGCGTTCTGCAAGGTCTCTGTGTGTGTGTGTGTGTGCAGCTCACTCTGTAGTCTGTGTGCAGCCATATACCCGGTTGTATTCAGCTCAGGGGGGGTTCACACTGCCTCACACAGTTGTTCTTTTTTGCTCTTAGTGCAGCCTGCTGCACATTTTTTCTCAAATTTCCTATTAGTGTTTTTCCACCAGTCTCCAGCTCTATTGTGGAAAAACACTACATAGGATAACCTAGAGGGGGGTTTTTGGGCCTTGCAGCGCCGTTTACGGCTGTCTGCACGGTCTCCGTGTGAGCCCAGCTCGCCCTGTAGTCTGTGTGCAGCCATAGCCGGTTGGATTCAGCTCAGGGTTCGTTACTGGCTCATACCTTGAGAAAAATTTTCCTTTTTTTCAAATAGTGCAGCCTGTTTAAAATTTGAAAAAAAAAATTCCTATTAGTGTCTTTCCACTCGTATCCAGCTAAATAGTGGAAAAACACTATATAGGATAACCTAGAGGAGGGTTTTTTGGCCTTGCAGCGCCGTTTACGGCTGTCTGCACGGTCTCCGTGTGAGCCCAGCTCGCCCTGTAGTCTGTGTGCAGCCATAGCCGGTTGGATTCAGCTCAGGGTTCGTTACTGGCTCATACCTTGAGAAAAATTTTCCTTTTTTTCAAATAGTGCAGCCTGTTTAAAATTTGAAAAAAAAAAAAATTCCTATTAGTGTCTTTCCACCAGTCTCCAGCTCAATTGTGGAAAAACACTACATAGGATAACCTAGAGGTTTTTTTGGGGGCCTTGCAGCGCCGTTTACGGCTGTCTGCACGGTCTCTGTGTGAGCGCAGCTCGCCCTGTAGTCTGTGTGCAGCCATAGCCGGTTGGATTCAGCTCAGGGTGCGTTACTGCCTCATACCTTGAAAAACAATTTCCTTTTTTTCAAATAGTGCAGCCAGTTTAAAATTTGAAAAAAAAAATTCCTATTAGTGTCTTTCCACTTGTATCCAGCTAAATAGTGGAAAAACACTATATAGGATAACCTAGAGGAGGGTTTCTTGGCCTTGCAGCGCCGTTTACGGCTGTCTGCACGGTCTCCGTGTGATTTAAACTAGCTCTGTAGCCCGATCTGCACCAAAAAAAAGGTTAAGTTCACCAAACACAACTTACACTTGTGTAGGCCACATTTGAAAAATAATAAAGTTTAGTCCACAATTTACAACATTAGTGTTTCTTACACCTGTTAGGAGGAGCATTACAGGAATAAGCACACTAAGGCCTTAGTACTTTTCTGCTTATCTTTATCTGTCAACCAAGATGAAGAGGGCAGGGAGTAAGGCACGTGGGCGTGGGCGCGGAGCAGGGAGAGGAGCAGGGAGAGGACGTGGTGATTCTGTGCCTGCTGCGGGCGCCGGTGACTCGTCGTCACTCAGTTTCAGCAGGGAACAGTCCTTCATGCGCAGCTTTGTCGGAGAGCGCCGTGCACCGCTGCTGCGTGAAGACCAAATTGAAGCCGTTGTCGGGTGGATGGCAGCTAACGCCTCGGCATCGACTTCAGTTAGTGCCACATCCTCTCAGGCACAGAGCACTGGAGAGCAGCCATCTGTCTCTTCACCACCTGCCAAATTGGCCAGGCAGTCAGAGAGCCCAGGACAGGAGCCGTCTCTACTTCTGTTCTCTGAATCTCTTGGCTTGGAAACAGGGGGCCAGCCAAGCAGCATTGGAGAAATGGAAGAAGAGGCAGTGTGCAGTGATGCCCAAAAGCTTTATCTCTCTGACTCTGAAGAGGCAGGTGGGCCAGTGCCTCCGGTGACCACAGCGCAGTACGCATCTGATGATGAAACTCAGGTGCCGCTTTCTCGTGCGTACTGTGCTGCTGAGACTACCCAGGAGGAGCAGTTGGTGGCAGAGGGTAGTGGAGATGATGAGGTCCTTGACCCATCGTGGCGTGAGGAACAGGAAGGTGGTGGGAGCAGCTCAGAGGAAGAGCTTCCTCTTACGGGCCAAAGAGGGAGAGGGAGGGGGAAGACTGCGGAGCCTGTAGCCTCCACTTTGGCACCCGTTAGGAGCCTGTCTCTTTCCAAAGCCAAAAAGGGCGCTCCCAAGACTTGCAGTGCCTGGTCCTTTTTTGACACAGTTGCAGATGACATTTGTTTTGTCAAATGCAAGCTGTGTCATCATAAAGTAAAAAGAGGGAAAAATGTCAGCAACCTCAATACCACAAATATGTGGAAACATGTGCGGACCAGGCACGCGGTGGAGTTACAGAAACACACTGAAGATGTAGGCCAACCAACAGCGGCAGCTACCACCTCTTCAGCTCGTGTTGCCTCTTCCTCCAGCTCACGCACAGCTGGTTTGGCTTCCTCCCAGAGACCTTGTGTAATTCCACCCACAGCACCACCTTCCCAGTCATCCTCACACTCCCAGTCTACTCTACAGCCATCGGTAGTACAGGCATGGGAGAAAAGGCGGGCATTCTCGGCCAACCACCCCCGAGCACAGGCTCTGAATGCAGGCATTGCCAAACTGTTGTCCCTGGAAATGCTCTCGTTCAGGCTGGTGGAGACTGACAGCTTCCGTGACTTGATGGCATTGGCAGTCCCACAGTACAAGGTGCCCAGCCGCTTTTACTTCAGCAGGCAGGCTGTCCCTGCCCTGCACAGGCATGTTGAGGCAAACATAAAACATGCGCTACTGAACGCCGTCAGTAGCAAGGTCCACCTCACCACCGATGCGTGGACCAGTCAGCATGGACAGGGGCGATATGTTTCCCTCACTGCCCATTGGGTTAATGTTGTTGAGCCAGGTACAGATCGTGCGAGTGGCGCAGGACGTGTCCTGCCCACTCCAAGGATTGCAGGAATCCAGTCTGTACGCATCGACTCCTCCTCTTACACCAGTTCCTCTGATTCCTCTCTGCAGGATCCGTCACAGTCCACCCCCACATGGACCCGTGAACGTTTACCTATGACCGACATGAGCACAGCCGTGGCCAAACGTCAGCAGGCCGTCTTGAAACTAGTTTCATTGGGGCATCGAAGCCACACAGCGCAGGAGCTCTGGAATGCCATAAAGCAGGAGAGCGATGTGTGGTTACTGCCAGCGAATCTCCAGCCAGGCATGGTAGTGTGTGACAATGGCCGAAATCTGGTGGCAGCTTTGGCCCTTGGCAACCTCACTCACATCCCATGTCTGGCACATGTGCTCAATTTGGTTGTGCAGAGTTTTCTGAGGGACTATCCGGATCTTGATGCCCTACTGCACAAGGTCCGCCTAGAGTGTGCTCACTTGCGGCATTCCAGCTTGGCCAGATCCCGCATTGCTGCTCTGCAGCGCCGATTCCGCCTTCCGGAACACCGCATCATATGTGACCTACCTACCCGGTGGAATTCCACGTTACATATGTTGGAGCGGTTGTGTGAGCAGCAGCAAGCAGTTATGGAGTACCAGCTGCATCAGGCGCAAAGAAGTCGCAGTCAGCGCCGATCAGACTTCACAACCACAGAGTGGGCCACTATGAAGGACGTCTGCCAGGTTTTGCGTCCTTTTGATTATTCCACGCGGATGGCAAGTGCAGATGATGCACTAGTCAGCATGACTGTCCCCCTTATCTGCCTGCTTCAGCAAACTTTGCAAGGGTTAAGGGATGATGTGGTGGAAGAGGTGGAGGATGAGGAGTCACCTTTTCCATCAGCTTCTGGAGAGTCAGCGCCACGTGGTTCCTCACAAAGGGGTACGCAGGGGCCAATTTGTGAGGAGGATGAGGAGGAGTCAATGGAGGAGGAAGAGCTCCGTCCAGAGGAGGGAGCGACACAATTGTCCAGTGGTCAGTGTGTACAGCGAGGGTGGGGTGATGACGAGCGGGCAGAGATCATGTCTCAAGCAGGGGACAGCGTTTCTGGGCCGGTTGGCACTCTGCAGCACATGGTGGATTTCATGCTGCAGTGCCTGAGAAACGACCGCCGCATCGACCACATTCTCAACATGCCTGATTATTGGGTGTTCACCCTCCTCGATCCTCGCTACCGGGACAACGTCCAAAACCTCATCCCTGCGTTGACCCGGGAGCGTAAATTGCGGGAGTACCACGACACACTGGTGAATTCCATCATCTTCTCCTGTCCAACTGAGAGGAGTGCTGCTAGTGCTTTACAAAGCAGCTCAGTGCGTCGAGGCAGTGGGGGAGGCTCTGCCCAAAGAGGGAGCAGAAGCAGTGCCTCTGCCCAAGGCAAGCCCAGTATGGCACAACTCTGGCACACTTTTGTGTGCCCGCCCCAAATGTCTACACCATCACCGGCGGCTCCAGTCAGCAGGAGGCAACGGTTCCGTCAGATGGTGACAGACTACATGGCTTGCCCTCTTACTGTACTCCCAGACGGCTCTTCCCCGTTCAAGTTTTGGGTCTCTAAGCTGGATACATGGCCAGAGCTAAGCCAGTATGCATTGGAGGTGCTGGCTTGCCCTGCGGCTAGTGTCTTATCGGAACGTGTCTTTAGTGCCGCAGGTGGTGTACTAACAGACCGTCGCATGCGACTATCCTCCGATAACTTTGACCGGCTTACTTTCCTGAAAATGAACCAGGCCTGGATCTCGCAGGAATTTGCCACTCCTCTGCCTGATTAAGTAATTGGGTGTCATCCAGGTCTCCTGCTGTGTTCATCTTTCTACCACCTGAACTGCTATTCCTGGGCTCCAACACCGCCAGTTGCGGCTCAGAAGTGCAGGCTGCACAGTAAAAACATACGACCCAGTGTTATTGGGTTTCAGTAACGTCAGCTGATCCCCAGCTGTGTAGCCGGCAATGTGTCCTGCGACCGCCACGCTGGCACAACAACCTAAATGTAAGGGAACCTGTCCCCCCCCCCCCCCGTCGTTTGTTACTGAAAGAGCCATCTTGTGCAGCAGTAATGCTGCACAAGGAAAAGGTAGCTCTTTTTTTTTAGCTCTTTGCACACGCAGAACTTAACACTTATAAAATGTGTTCACTGATACCGTTATACCGTCCCGGAGCTGGGACTTTCCTTCGTAATGTGACGCAGCACAGCCGTCATTCCTACCCCCTTGGTGCCATGCGCTGCCTCCTCAGCGTTGTTTTAAGCTGTCACGGAGCCTGCGCTGTTCTGTTATCCCTTGGGCATGCCCTATTTGTGCTGCCTGTCTTCTGACATAATTTGGTGTCAGGCTGGCTGCGCCTGTGCGGCCGCGGTGCCCGAGATCCCGCCTCGCAGTGTCTTCTGATTGAGTCACACTGCGGGCCTGGGATCCATGGGCATGCGCAGTGCATATCTTCCCCTCGGGCTCTCGCTCATTTCCCTCCGCCTTCTTTAGACTGTGCGCCGTCAGCTGATCCCTAGCATGCCACGGCCGTGACACCGCACAGTCTGAAGAAGAGGGAAGGAGGGGAGTGAGAGTCGAGGTTATGCACTGTGCATGCCCATGGTTCCAAGGCCCGCAGTGGGATTACGTTAGATGAGACTGCGAGGTGGGATCTGGAGCAGCGTGGACGCACAGGCACTGACAGCCTGACACCAAATTATGTCAGAAGACAGGCAGCGCTAATTGGGCATGGCCAAGGGCTAACAGAACAGCGCAGGCTCCGTGGCAGCTTAAAACAACGCTGAGGAGGCAGCGCACGGCATCAAGGGGATAGGAATGACAGCTGTGCTGTGTCCCATTACGAAGGAAATTCGCACCTCCGGAACGGTTTAACGGTATAAAGGGACACATTTTTAGTGTTTACTTCGGTGTTTGCAAGGAGCATAATTAAAAGAGCAACCTTTTCCTTTTGCATCCTTAGTGCTGCACAACATGGCTCTTTCAGCTACAAACGTCTTGGGGGGGGGGGTTAAAGGTTTCCTTTCAACTTGCTCCAATCAGGCTTCGGCCTACACTCTGTTCCTCTGCTCCTCCTGCTGTCCCTGGGCTCTAACACCGCCAGTTGGTGCCTGGAAGTGCTGTGTGCACAGTCAACAGTCGCTCCTCTGTTATTGGGGTTCAGTAACGTCAGCTGATCCCCAGCTGTGTGTGCGGCAATACCTCCAATCTGCTCCTCCTGCTGTCCCTGGGCTCTAACACCGCCAGTTGGTGCCTGGAAGTGCTGTGTGCACAGTCAACAGTCGCTCCTCTGTTATTGGGGTTCAGTAACGTCAGCTGATCCCCAGCTGTGTATCCGGCAACGTGTCATGCGACCGCCACGCTGGCACAACTAAAATGTAAGGGGACCTGTCCCCCCCCCCCCCCTAGGCGTTTGTTACTGAAAGAGCCACCATGTGCAGCACTAATACTGCACAAGGGAAAGGTCGCTCTTGAAATTATGCTCCTTGCAAACGCTGAACTACACACTCATGTAATGTGTCCCCTCACACCGTCCAACCGTCCCGGAGGTGGGACTTTCCTTTGTAATGTGACGCAGCACAGCCGTCATTGCTACCCCCTTGGCACCGTGCGCTGCCTCCTTAGCGTTGTTTGATTCCGTCATGGACCCTGCGCTGTTATGTTATCCCTTGGCCATGCACAGTTTGCGCTGCCCGTCCTCTGACATCATTTGTTGTCGTCCTGGCTGCGCCTGTGCGTCCACGCTGCCCGAAATCACACCTCGCAGTGTCGTCTAATGTGATCCCACAGTGGGCCTGGTATCCATGGCCATGCGCAGTGCATATACTAGCCTCTCACTCCCCTTCTTCACGCTTCTTCAGACTAGGCGGCGTCAGCTGATCCCTAATAGCATGCCACGGCCGTGACGCCGCACAGTCTGAAGAAGCAGGAAGGAGGTGAGTGAGAGGCGATGATATGCACTGCGCATGCCCATGGATCCCTGGCCCGCAGTGGGACTACATTAGATGACACTGCAAGGTTGGATCTCGGGCAGCTTGGACGCACAGGCACTGCCAGCCTGACACCTACATGATGTCAGAAGACGGGCACCGCTAACTGTGCATGGCCAAGGGATAACATTACAGTGCGGGCTCCGTGACAGAACCAAACAACGTTGAGGAGGTGGTGCCCGGCACCAAGGGGGTTGGAATGACGGCTGTGCTGTGTCACATTACAAAGGAAAGTCCCACTTCCGGGATGGTTTGACGGTGTGAGGGGACACATTATATGAGTGTGTACTTCAGCGTTTGCAAGGAGCATAATTTTCGGAGCCACCATTTTCCATGTGCAGTATTACTGCTGTACAAGATGGCTCTTTCAGCAACAAATGCCTGGGGGGGGGGGTTAAAGGTTCCCTTTCAACTTGCTCCACTGCAGGCTTCGGCCTACACTCTGCTCCTCTTTGATTCCCTGGGTTTCAACACTGTCAGTTGCCACCTGGAAGTGTTGTCTACACAGAAAAAAAGACTAGGTGATGTGTCAGTGGGGTTCAGCACCGCCAGCTGTTCCCCTGCTGTGTAGTCGGCAACGTGTCCAGCACAAGCCACGCTGGCACAACAGAACAAAAGCTGCCACCAGTGCAGGCTTCGGCCTACACTCTGCTCCTCTCCTCCTCCTGCTGACCCTGGGCTCAAACACCGCTAGTTTTTGCCCGGAAGTGCTAGCTGCACAGAGAAAAACACCAGCCAATGTGTTAGTGGGGTTCAGCAACGCCAGCTGTTCCCCTGCTGTGTAGCCGGCAACGTGACCTGCAAACGCCACGCAGGCACATGAACTGAAATTAAAGGGAACCTGGCCCCACCCCCCCAGGTGTTTCTATGTATAACAGCCACCTAGTACAGCAGTACTGCTGCATTTGTACAAGGTGGCTGACTTTTTCTCCTTGCCCACGTGGAACTCAACACGTACAAAATGTGTCTCATTGAGACCATTCCACTGTCCCTGAGGTGTGACTTTCCTTTGTAATGATACGCAGCACCCCCCTTGGTAGCGTTTCCAGTCTTTTGTCATCATGGTTAGCTGGCTGCGCCTGTGCATCCGCCCTGCTAGAAACAACGCCCCTCGTTGTCATATTTATTTTGTCAGCGAGGGTGTGGTTTATGGGCACGAGCAGTGCATATGTTCGCCTGTCTTAACTCATCTCCTTCCGCCTTCTTCAGACTGTGCGGCCTCCTGGCCGTGGTAGGCGATAAGGGATCAGCTGAGGCCGCCCAGTCTGGAGCAGGTGTAAGGACATGTGTAAGCGGCAAACCTATTTACTGCACAAGGCCACGAATCCCAGCCACGCAGTGTGATTTTTTGAAAACACACTGTGGGTCTGGGATTCATGTCCATCGCTAACCGCAACGGCCGACATGAAATGAGGTCAGAAGACAGGAAGCGCTCACAGCGCATGGCCAAGGGATCACAATAGCGCAGACTCCTGTACAGCAAATAACAACGCTCAGGAATCTGCGCCCAGTACCTAGGTGCAAATTTTGACACCTGTGCTGCGTCTCGTTAAAAAGACAAGTCACGCCTCCACAACTGTTTGACAGTATAATGGGCTAAATAGTGTACGTGTTTAATTCAGCGTGTGCAAGGAGCAAAATTAAATAGAGCAACCTTTGACTTGTGCATCATTAATGCTGTTCAAGGTGTGGCTCTTGTACCTTGCAACACCTGAGGGGGGGGTTAAAGGTAACCTTTGAAATTGGTTCAACTAGGCTTCGGCCTACACTCTGCTCCTCTACTCCTCCTGCTGACCCTGGGCTCAAACACCGCTAGTTTTTGCCCGGAAATGCTAGCTGCACAGAGAAAAACACCAGCCAATGTGTTAGTGGGTTTCAGCACCGCCAGCTGTTCCCCTGCTGTGTAGTCGGCATCGTGTCCAGCACAAGCCACGCTGGCACAACCGACCAAAAGCTGCCACCAGTGCAGGCTTCGGCCTACACTTTGCTCCTCTCCTCCTCCTCCTGCTGACCCTGGGCTCTAACACCGCTAGTTTTTGCCCGGACATGCAATGTGCACAGAGAAAAACACCAGTCAATGTGTCAGTGGGGTTCAGCAACGCCAGCTGTTCCCCTGCTGTGTAGCTTGCAACGTGACCTGCAAACGCCACGCAGGCACATGAACTGAAATTGAAGGGAGCCTGCCCCCCACCCACAGGTGTTTCTATGTATATCAGCCACCTTGTACAGCAGTACTGCTGCATTTGTACGAGGTGGCTGACTTTTTCTCCTTGCCCACGTGGAACTCAACACGTACAAAATGTGTCTCATTAGAGACCATTACAATGTCCCTGAGGTGTGACTTTCCTTTGTAATGACACGCAGCATCACCCTTGTTAGCGCTTCCCGTCTTTTGACATCATTGGTTAGCTGGCTGCGCCTGTGCATCTCCCCTGCTCGAAACAACGGCCCTCGGTGTCTTATTTTTTTGGACAGCGAGGGTGTGATTGATGGGCATGTGCAGTGCATATGTTTGCCTGTGTTCACTCATCTCCTTCCGCCTTCTTCAGACTGGGTGTCCTCATGGCCGCGGCAGGCGATAAGGGATCAGATGAGGCCGCCCAGTCTGAAGCAGGTGTAAGGACATGTGTGAGCGGCAAACATATTTAGTGCACCAGGGCACAAATCCCAGCACCGCAGTGTGATTTTTTAAAAACACACTGTGGGTCTGGGATTCATGTCCATCGCTAACCGCAACGGCCGACATGAAATGAGGTCAGAAGACAGGAAGCGCTCACAGCGCATGGCCAAGGGATCACAATAGCGCAGACTCCTGTACAGCAAATAACAACGCTCAGGAATCTGCGCCCAGTACCTAGGTGCAAATTTTGACACCTGTGCTGCGTCTCGTTAAAAAGACAAGTCACGCCTCCACAACTGTTTGACAGTATAATGGGCTAAATAGTGTACGTGTTTAATTCAGCGTGTGCAAGGAGCAAAATTAAATAGAGCAACCTTTGACTTGTGCATCATTAATGCTGTTCAAGGTGTGGCTCTTGTACCTTGCAACACCTGAGGGGGGGGTTAAAGGTAACCTTTGAAATTGGTTCAACTAGGCTTCGGCCTACACTCTGCTCCTCTACTCCTCCTGCTGACCCTGGGCTCAAACACCGCTAGTTTTTGCCCGGAAATGCTAGCTGCACAGAGAAAAACACCAGCCAATGTGTTAGTGGGGTTCAGCACCGCCAGCTGTTCCCCTGCTGTGTAGTCGGCAACGTGTCCAGCACAAGCCACGCTGGCACAACAGAACAAAAGCTGCCACCAGTGCAGGCTTCGGCCTACACTTTGCTCCTCTCCTCCTCCTGCTGACCCTGGGCTCAAACAACGCCAGTTTCTGCCCGGACATGCTAGCTGCACAGAGAAAAACACCAGCCAATGTGTTAGTGGTGTTCAGCACCGCCAGCTGTTCCCCCGCTGTGTAGCCGGCATCGTGTCCAGCACAAGCCACGCTGGCACAACCGACCAAAAGCTGCCACCAGTGCAGGCTTCGGCCTACACTTTGCTCCTCTCCTCCTCCTCCTGCTGACCCTGGGCTCTAACACCGCTAGTTTTTGCCCGGACATGCAATGTGCACAGAGAAAAACACCAGTCAATGTGTCAGTGGGGTTCAGCAACGCCAGCTGTTCCCCTGCTGTGTAGCTTGCAACGTGACCTGCAAACGCCACGCAGGCACATGAACTGAAATTGAAGGGAGCCTGCCCCCCACCCCCCCAGGTGTTTCTATGTATAACAGCCACCTTGTACAGCAGTACTGCTGCATTTGTACAAGGTGGCTGACTTTTTCTCCTTGCACACGTGGAACTCAACAAGTACAAAATGTGTCTCATTACAGACCATTACAATGTCCCTGAGGTGTGACTTTCCTTTTTAATGACACGCAGCACCCCCATTGTTAGCGCTGCCCGTCTCCTGACATCATTGGTTGGCTGGCTGTGCCTGTGCGTCCCCCCTGCCCGACACAACGCCCCCCGTTGTCTCATATATTTTGACTGCGAGGGTGTGATTGATGGGCACGAGCAGTGCATATGTTCCCCTGTTTTCACTCCCCTCCTTCCGCCTTCTTCTGACTGTGCGGCCTCATGGCCGCGGCATGCGATAAGGGATCAGCTGAGGCCGCCCAGTCTGAAGCAGGTGTAAGGACATGTGTGAGCGGCGAACATATTTACTGCACAAGGCCACGAATCCCAGCACCGCAGTGTGACTTTAGGAAAAGCCACTGTGGGTCTGGGATTTATGGCCATCGTTAACCGCACCGGCCAACATGAAAGAGGTCATGAGACGGCCTGCACTAACAGGGTATTGCCAAGGGATAACACAAGAGCGCAGACTCCTGTACAGCAAATAACAACGCTCAGGAATCTGCGCCCAGTACCTAGGTGCAAATTTTGACACCTGTGCTGCGTCTCGTTAAAAAGACAAGTCACGCCTCCACAACTGTTTGACAGTATAATGGGCTAAATAGTGTACGTGTTTAATTCAGCGTGTGCAAGGAGCAAAATTAAATAGAGCAACCTTTGACTTGTGCATCATTAATGCTGTTCAAGGTGTGGCTCTTGTACCTTGCAACACCTGAGGGGGGGGTTAAAGGTAACCTTTGAAATTGGTTCAACTAGGCTTCGGCCTACACTCTGCTCCTCTACTCCTCCTGCTGACCCTGGGCTCAAACACCGCTAGTTTTTGCCCGGAAATGCTAGCTGCACAGAGAAAAACACCAGCCAATGTGTTAGTGGGGTTCAGCACCGCCAGCTGTTCCCCTGCTGTGTAGTCGGCAACGTGTCCAGCACAAGCCACGCTGGCACAACAGAACAAAAGCTGCCACCAGTGCAG